>NC_045598.1:162605768-162740815 GCF_009762305.2 Zalophus californianus | reverse complement strand
TATCCATAGGCCCTAACTGACCAATGGGCTATTTACAACTAGGCACAGTTCCCAAAATAGGGAGAATTCCATGCATCACCATACCTCCTCACCTTCCCCTTTTAAAAATAGCCCCTGCCCACTGCCTCATGGCAGACAATTTCTCCTCTGCTGTCCTGCCCACCACTCCTTTGTGGTGTATTCAATAAACTTCTCTCTTTTGTCCTGCCTCAGGTGAATTCCTTCACCTCCGGTGCCACTGGCTTCCCCCCAACCATCCGATCAAGAGGCACCCCATTTAGACACCACAGTAGGCAGAAAAATCTGGTATATGTAACAAAACATCTTAGAGCATGTTCATTACTAACCAGATCTAGTAAACGGCCATATTTTCATCATTGTTAGGCTGGGCGCCTTGACACTTGGTCACTTTCAGGCCTTCCTTATTTCCCTCCCTTACACTCTGAATTCATGATGTCCACCACCCTGGCCTTCTCTATGTTCTTCATTCTCTTCTCGTTCCTACCTCAGGCCCATTGTGCCAGTGGTTTTCCTCTGCCTGCACATTATTTTCCCTCATCACTTTATCAATCTGATCTCAAATTACATATCACCTCCTAAAAAGTTTTCCCTGCTAACCTATGTAACATTGTACCTGGCCCAACACCCTACTTTCCTTCAATCAAATAAACATTTTTTCCCCACAAAGGTACTATCACTATTTATTATGATTTTGCTTATTTTTGTTTGTTAATTCTCTCTCCTCCCCTCTAGGATGTAAGCTCCATAAAGAATAAGGTCTTAATATGTCTTGTTTATTGCTTAAATCCACCAGGGCCCCAACAGGAAGCAGAGGAGTAACTGGAGAAAGTTTAATAAGAGACTGTTTACCAAAGGACCACTGCATGACTTCAGTGCAGTAGTAGGGGCTAGTGAGAGGGGGGCATGCCATTGGCACTCCCAGGCCTGAAGGGCGTAATGGAAGCATTACTGGAGCCCAGGGAATGGAGAGGCTGTTGGAGAGGAGCAAGGACCTGTTGTGGAGAGGCACAGCCAGCCCACAGTCTCCCTTCATTTTTTTTTAAAGATTTTATTTATTTATTTGACAGAGAGAGACACAGCAAGAGAGGGAACACAAACAGGGGGACTAGGAGAGGGAGAAGCAGGCTTCCCTCTGAGCAGGACCCTGGGATCATGACCTGAGCCTAAGGCAGACACTTTATGACTGAGCAACCCAGGCTCCCCACCAAAGTCTCCCTTTAGAAAGGAGCCTGAAAAATACATGTCTTAATTTCCCTCCCTCCATCCATCCCTCAGACTGCCTGCTGATGCTTTCTGGAACTGAACTCAAAAGGAATCCAGCAGTCCCTACAGATCAGTGTCTCTGGGGGCACAGAGCAGAGTGGAGAAGGCTGGAGACCAGATCTGCAGGGGCAAACAGAAGACATCCAGCAAGTGGCCATACACGGATGCTGAGAAGAGAGCCTGACAGAACAGACGCAATAAATACATGTGCAATCCGTGAAGAGCATAATGACTAGGAATTCAAAACTGAATGGTGTTTGGTTTCAGAAAAAGCAAGTTGTGCTTTCTCTGAAGACAGCTTTCAGCCAGCAGCAGACTAAAGAGACCCACTGGCCAGGAAGGCAAGAAGAAGCCAGACTAACTAGTACGCCAGGGACAAATGTTTGGTTGTACAGTGCATGAAAGAAATAATGGAAGCCTATCTGAGATATTGGATTGTGGGACATCAAAACTGGAAGAGGTAAAAGCATATACATAAGAGTAGAACAGGCAGTTCATTAATATTTTATAGGCATCTATGGGAGGTTTCACAGCTCACAAAGAGCTCTACATATGCTGTCTTATTCAAGCCTTAAAGACTCTATCAGGTAGCAAACTATGTCCTCATTTCATAGATGAGGAAAATCCTCCTTAGCAAAGTTCAGTATCTTGTCCAAGGTCATACAGCTGGCCAGAACACATATTCAAATACAGAGAAGGAAAAAGGAAGCTTTTGGGTTAAAAAAAAAATCCTTTAAAAGATACGAGCGATGAGGCTGGGGGAGCTTGAGGAAAGACCCATTCTGATCAAGAGTTTTAGTCAATTGCTACCCTACTTAATTGCAGTAATTGCCTACATTTGTGGAAGTCTTCACACCGAGTGTACTAGTCTGTGAAGCAAAAATGGTATAAAACAGACAGTATGAAGGAAAAAAAATCAAGAATCTGGATAATCTGTCTGAATCATACAAAGCCTACAGAAATGACACAGAGATGATCAAGTTGCCTCTAAAACTACTGCTGTCCTTTCTGCAACCTAAATCTTGGCTGGGAAAGAGAAGGAAAGGTACAAAAAATTCATTTTAAGTGACAGCAAGCCCCATGAAATAGTGAGCAAACAGGGCTTTTACTTCTCCAATATTAAATCTTCCCAGATAGTAGAATTCTGAACTAGCAGAGGCCAAACAACGAAACAAAAACTCATTTTTAACTATTTACATTTATTCACCTGGTAATAGATTTAATCTCTTTCCTTGTTAGTTTGCCATAAAGTCAGAATGTTATTTTTCATGTATGAGTTGTAGAAGGAAGGAAGAATATTCTTACTAGCAATAAAAGTGGTTAGCCTTTATATGGATGACTTTTAGCACTCCCACCTGCCTCTCTGCAGATGTAAGGAAGCCCAGGAACAGTTCTAGAAAACCTGAACAAGAAAGGAAACAAGGGGTATGGTATTCTTGGAGATTTTGAAAGCACTGCCAATGAGCCATGTTCTTAGCCACAACAATTAAATCAGAGTAGTCTCAGTCAGTCCCAAACTTCTTGCATTAGACTTCCAACGCCAGACGCCAATTTTACACCAGGCTTGTGGGTATATGAGAGATACTCAAATGTTAAGCCATCAGTGAAAGGCATTGATGTGGCTTATACCAAACAGTAATGAAAAAAATCTACCCAAAATAGCTTTATTAAGACACGCTTTCTTAAAATTCTGGAGATAAATCTTTCAGGACATTGTTTAAAATCTACTTTTGAAAGGATCCATTAGAAGTGTTTCCCCATGAGCAATGCAAGTGCTGACCTGCATTATTCAATGTGCTCTACTGCAATTAATCTGAAATCCTTGCCCCCTTGCTCTCTGTGTAAACTGAACAGCAATGGGATAAAACAACTGGAAAATGAACCCTCTCACTTTATTATTCACAAGCTGCATTCCGTAGTTGTTATTCATAGATAAGTTTCTTCTGAGACCAAAAACAATCAAGTGCACAGAAACCTAATTCTGCAGAGTATGCGACAGAATTAAATAATCTACCCCAGAAATGAGTAAAACCCTAACGCTGGTTTGTCTGCTCACTGTCTTTACAATACAGACTGAATCTTTGTACCTCAGCCTCCCCAGTCTACTAAATGAGAATGACTTGATTTACCACAATGTTCTATATCTCAAGCAGGACTTGCAGACTGAACTATGGGCCCAATAGATTGACACATACCTTCCAGGTGCTGATACTAGAAATATTGCTGTTCCCCTGTCCTGGTGTGCGCATCTAGCTGGTATGACAGCTCTAGGAATAGCTTTGGATCTGAGCAGGATTTGGGATTAAATGCCTCTGCCAATTACCAACTGTGTGATTTAAAAAATTTATTTCTGGAACTAGAGTGTATTATGCTAAGCGAAATAAGTCAGTCAGAGAAAGACAAATACCATATGATTTCACTCATGTATGGAACCTAAGAAATAAAACAAATGAGCATAAGGGAAAAAAAAGAAGGAGGCAACCATAAAACAGACTCTTAACTATAGCGAACAAACTGAGGGCTACTAGAAGGGCTGGAGGGAGGTGGGCAGGGGGATGGACTCAATGGGACTAATAATCACTAAATTCTACACCTGAAACTAATGTTACATTGTATGTTAACTGGAATTTAAATAAAAACTTGAAACTCCAAAGAAAAAAAACTCACTTATTAATCATCACTGGGCCTCAATTTCTTCATCTGTAAAAAGAATGTAATTAATAGTTCTTGGCTCACTGGGTGAGAGAGGAGAGAATGAGAGAATGTGGGTAAAATCTGTAGTTCAGAGCCTGACACATAATAGGTCCCAAGAGCATATAAGCTGGATATTTCTCCCACCACACTCAGAGGGGTGAGCCAAGCTTACCTTTCTCCTGCATGACTTCTCCATGACTCCAAACAACCCTATCCTGCCACTTGGAATGTTCTGCTCTCTCTCCTCCACTCACCACTTGCTCTTCCCTAAATCTTTGTTTATACCCTACTTCTTCCACAAGTTTTCAGGTAGATGTTGCATAGGCACCTGGAAGACTCACCGTCCTCTATCCTTGTGCACCCTTTAGGGTTTTGCAGATAAGAGTGGGAACAAAGGGGGTACCTGGGTGGCTCAGTCGGTCAAGCGTCTGACTCTTGATTGCAGCTCAGGTTATGATCTCAGGGTTGGGAGACGGAGCCCTGCACTGGGCTCCGTGCTCAGCGAGGAGTCAGCTTGAGATTCTCTCCCTCTCCCTCTGCCCCACCCACCCCCTCGCTCATGCGCATGCTCTCTTTCTCTCTAATAAGTAAATAAATCTTTTAGAGAAAAAAGAGAGAGTGGGAACAAAGGAATAAACAAGTGAGCCCTAAGCGAGAAAGTGGAAGGAACCCTAAAACTTCAATGAAGATTGAAACCGCCACATGGAGCAGAACACCATGCTTCTCAGTTCCTGAAGCTTTCCTTGATCACACCCCAGTGTTTGTCATTCAACATGTCCCAGCTGCACTTTGCCACAATGGTTGTTTCTGTGTCTCTTTGATGTTAGTTCTCATATTTTCATTTGTTTTTGCCTCTCGTTAAACTATGAAGATTTTTAAGCCAGTGTACACTATTCAAAACAACTGTGTCCTAAAATAATTTATGTGCTGCTGCTATGTTCTGCCAAAGAAACTCTCACTTCCTCTACCAGAATAATTATCAACTTCTGACTGTTAAGTCACCAAAGTGCCTGTCTCCCATCTTTCCAGAGTTCCTTCCTCCAGTATGTACTGTCTCTGTGCCACCCTGAGTCAGGGCCCCCCGAACCTACGTCTCTGCTTTGCCTACCCCCAGGGCCACATTCAGCCTCGCGCCAGCCCCTGTCTTCCTCCACTTCCTTTTCCCAACCATTACTGATCTAAGGCAGGAGAATGGCCACATCAGTTCTGAGAGTTCAGGAGTAGAAAATACCACAGAAGATACACCAACTTCAAATTTAAAGTGGGCATTGGAGTTCCCAAAAATGTATCGGCTGATTACGTTACTGGGTATTTACCCCAAAGATACAAATGTAGGGATCTGAAGGGGTACGTGCACCCCAATGTTCATAGTGGCAATGTCCACAACAGCTAAACTGTGAAAAGAACCAAGATGTCCATCGACAGATGAATGGATCAAGAAGAGGTGGTATATATATATACAATGGAATATTATGCATCCATCAAAAAATGAAATCTTGTCGTTTGCAACAACGTGGATGGAACTGGAGGGTGTTATGCTGAGCGAAATAAGTCAATCAGAGAAAAACATGTATCATATGATCTCACTGATATGAGGAATTCTTAATCTCAGGAAACAAACTGAGGGTTGCTGGAGTGGTGGGGGGTGGGAGGGACGGGTGGCTGGGTGATAGACATTGAGGAGGGTATATGCTATGATGAGCGCTGTGAATTGTGTAAGACTGTTGAGTCATAGACCTGTACCTTTGAAACAAATAATACATTATATGTTAAGAAAAAAAAAGAAAGAAAGAAAGAAAAAAGAAGATAGTAGGAAGGGAAAAATAAAGGAGGGGAAATCGGAGGGGGAGACGAACCATGAGAGACTATGGACTCTGAGAAACAAGCTGAGGGTTCTAGAGGGGAGGGGGGTGGGGGGATGGGTTAGCCTGGTGATGGGTATTAAAGAGGGCATGTATTGAATGGAGCACTGGGTCTTATACGCAAACAGTGAATCATGGAACACTACATCAAAAACTAATGATGTAATGTATGGTGATTAACATAACATAATAAAAGAAAATTTAAAAAAAGAAAAGAAAATGAATCCTAAAAAGAAAAAAAAATGTACTGGCTGTTTCCCCATCTCTATAGGCAATTCCTCACTGGCCTTGTTCCTCTGTCGGGTCCCTAATATCATCAGTCTCAGGCACCTGTCTGCCCCTCACCATTACCCTGCTGTTTATGTACACACCTCCCTATTCCCACAGTGTTGTCATTCAGAACAATGACAATTTACTTACTACACTCTTCCCACTCTAACCAAAGCTCTAAGTCTATGCTTATAGACCCCAAAAGTTATTAATGCTAAACAAAGACACAACTACTTTACTGGAGTGTTTTCCAACTTTATTGAGATATAATGACATACAGCATTGTGTAAGTTTAAGGTGTACAACATGATGATTCGATATACATAGATATTGTAAAATGATTACAATCAAGCTAGATAACACCTCCATCACCTGCCATAATTACCATTATTTTGTGTGTGTGGTTAGAACATTTAATATTTACTCTCTTAGCAACAGATATTAGATCCTCACAACTTTTTCGTCTTATACCTGGAATTCTGCACCATTTGACTAGCATCTCTCCATTTCCCCCACCCCCCAACCCCTGGCAATCACCATTCTATTCACTGTTTTTATGAGTTTGGTTTTTTTAGATTTCAAACATAAGTGAGGTCATACAATGTTTGTCTTTCTCTGTCTGACTTTTTATTTCACTTAGCATAATGTCCTTGAGGTCCACGTAAGGTGTCACGAATGGCAGGATTTCCTTCCTTCTTATGGCTGAACAATATTCCAGTGTATGTGTACCACATCTTCTTTATCCATTCATCCATCAGTGAAAACTTAGGTTGTTTCTATATCTTGGCTATTGTGAATAATGATGCAATGAACATGGGTGTGCTGATACATCTTTGACACCCTGATTTCATTTCCTTTGGATATATACTCAGAAGTGGGAATGCTGGATCATATGATAGTTCTATTTTTAATTTCTTGAGGAACCTCCATATTGTTTTCCATAGTGGCTGTAACAATTTACATTCCCACCAACAGTACACAAGTGTTCCCTTTTCTCCACATCCTCAAGAATACGTGTTATCTCTTGCCTATCTGATAATAGCCATTCTAACAGGTATAAGGTAATATGTAGCTGTAATTTTGATTAGCATTTTTCTGATAATTGATGTTGAGCATCTTTACATGTACCGATTGACCATTTTAATATCTTCTTTGAAGGAGTGTCTATTCAGGTCTTCTGTCCATTTTTTAATTGGGTTGTCTGAGTTTTTTCTGCTATTGAGTCATACTAGTTCTTTATATATTTTAGATACTAACCCCCTATCAGATGTATGGTTTACAAATATTTTCTCCCATTCCATAGATTACCTTTACGTTTTGTTGATTACTTCTTCTGTTGTGCAGAGACTTCTTAGTTTCATATGGTCCCATTTATTTATTTTTGCTTTTGTTGTTTGCATTTGGTGTCAAATCCAAAAAACAGTTGCCAAGACCAGTGACAAGGAAATTACACCCTGTGTTTTCTTCAAGGAGTTTTACAGTTTGGAGGTCTTATACTTAAGTCTTTAATCCATTTGAGTTGATTTTTGTATATGGTGTAAGATAAAGGTCCAATTTCATTCTTTTGCATGTGGACATCGAATTTTCCCAGCACCATTTATTAAAAAGACTATTCCTTCCCCATTGTACATTCTCGGTGCCTTTGTCGAAATTAATTGACTATATACACGTGGATTTATTTCTGGATTCTCTATTCTGTTCTATTGATCTATGTGTCTGATTTTATGCCAATGCCATAATGTTTTAATTACTATCACTTTGTAATACAGCTTGAAATCAGGAAGTGTGATGCTTCCAGCTTTGTTATTTCTCAGGATATATATCAGCTTTGGATATGCAGAGTCTTGTGTGGTTCCATACAAATTTTACAATTGATTTTTCCCATTTCTGTGAAAAATGCCATGGAATTTTGATAGGGATTGCACTGAATTTACAGATGGCTTTAGACAATATGGACATTTTAATATTATTAATTCTTTCAATCCATGAACATTGGATATCTTTCCATTTATTTGTATCTTCTTCAATTACTTTCATCAAAGTCAAAGATTTCATTGTATAGATGGCCACCTCCTTGATTAAATTTATTCCGACATATTTTATTGTTTTGAGGCTACTAATAAGATTGTTTTCTTTGTTTCTTTTTCAGATATTTCATTGTTGGTGTATAGAAACAAAACTGATTTCTATATGCTGATGTTTTATCCTGTAACTTTACTGAATTTGTTGATTAGTTCTGTTTTTTGGTGGGGTCTTTAAGATTCTTTTCCTCTTACCCTCTCCAGTAAATCCAATCTCAGATTTTTTGGTCCAGCAGTGTACTCGAACTTCTCCACTAGACTCCTGGACTTCCACAAAGGCTTTCTCATCTGTGGATGATTGACTAAGTCAGTATTCTCCAGGGGCTCCCAGACTGCAGCTGAGAGGGGCTAGAGCTGGTCTATGGGTCATTTTGGAGTCCACAGCTGGGCCTGAGATCTATTTGCCTATTACAGGTGGGTGAGACTCCTCCCACATTCCTTGGCATAAGATGCTGGTGACAGAACCAAAGCTAAACAGAGCTGCTTGGGTATGGACTTGTCCTCACAAAACAACTCTCCTCATTCTTGGACTGTACCAGGGTTTCACAGTCTCCCACCTGGATCCCACGGCCCCCTTGAATGGCACTTTTGTCTGTGGATGGATGCCAAATTGTTGTTGAGGGGATACCAATGAAGGATGTCTTATTTGGTCATCTTGCTCTCATCACTCTCCAAGAGTCATCTTTGGACTTGCACACTCAACCATCCAAATAGCCAACAGAATATTTGAAATTTCACAGTTTTCTTTGTTACTCAAAGTTAAATTCCTAGGTCTCCCAATTCTTCTCTCCTCCCAACCGGCTTTGATTTTCACTTCTACCCTTGCTTCCAGACCTGCCCATATGCATTTTTTTCTCCAGAGTATGCCCAGTGATCTTTCCAAAATACAATGCTGGCTACACATCAATGATGTGCTTTGGGACACAGACTATGTCCCAAAAGTCCGATTCTCTCCCAAATCTTCATCCCTGAGAGACTGTACTGGGTAGTGGTCAGAACACACTCTGTGCACAGACCACTTGAGTTCCTCTCCCACACTTACTAGCTTGACTAGTCACCAGGGTGACTTTGGGTAAGTTACTGCATTTTACTATACTTCACTTCCATGTGGTGGAGACTACGATATTCCCTACCTTACAGTATTTACATGGATTAAGTGAATTGTGATGCATTAAGCCTGTCTCAACTAAGCACTAGTGAAGTATTTGTTGATGTTATTGCCTCCATCTTCCCTTCCTGAACTACCTTCTGCTTACTTCTGGCTCATCTTTTGCCATTTCCCCCTACACTCTGTGCTACAGCCATAAAAAACAACTTGAGGTGACTCTGAATGGATCAAAATTTATTTCCCCCATGACAGGTTGTTCTCTCTGTAAGGAAGGAAGGAAGGAAGGAAGAAAGAAGAAGAAAAAGAAAGAAAGAAAGAAAGAAAGAAAGAAAGAAAGAAAGAAAGAAAGAGAGAGAGAGAGAGAGAGAGAGAGAAAGAAAGAAAGAAAGAGAGAGAGAGAGAAAGAAAGAAAGAAAGAAAGAAAGAAAGAGAGAAAGAAAGAAAGAAAGAGAGAAAGAAAGAGAGAAAGAAAGAAAGAAAGAAAGAAAGAGAGAAAGAAAGAAAGAGAGAAAGAGAGAAAGAAAGAGAGAAAGAAAGAAAGAAAGAGAGAAAGAAAGAGAGAAAGAAAGAAAGAAAGAAAGAGAGAAAGAGAGAAAGAGAGAAAGAAAGAGAGAAAGAGAGAAAGAAAGAAAGAAAGAAAGAAAGAAAGAGAGAAAGAGAGAAAGAAAGAAAGAAAGAAAGAAAGAAAGAAAGAAAGAAAGAAAGAAAGAAAGAGAGAAAGAAAGAAAGAGAGAAAGAAAGAAAGAAAGAAAGAAAGAGAGAAAGAGAGAAAGAAAGAAAGAAAGAGAGAAAGAAAGAGAGAATTAAAGAAAGAAGAAAGAAAGGAAAGAAAGAAAGAAAGAAAGAAAGAAAGAAAGAAAGAAAGAAAGAAAGAAAGAAAGAAAGAAAGGAGAGAAAGAGAGAAAGGAAGGAAGGAAGGGAGAAGAAAGAGAAGAAGGAAAAGAAAAAGAAAAAAATCTCTTTCCTCTCCTTTTTCACTTTACCTAGACTGTAGTCATTTTCAGGTCACAGCTTCCAAATTACATCTTATAAGAAGACTTCCCAGACCCTCCAAGACTAGAGCCCTTCTATGTGCTTCTGTGACACCATGTTCTCAGCATGACTAATGCTACTACTTGCAAGTGACTTCTTGACTTGTCTGTATTTATCTTAGTCATACCAGACTGCAAATCCTTTGAAAGTAGGAAGCATTTCTTGTTCACCATTTTATTCTAGTGCCAGGCACACTGTTAGCATCTGGTAAATGCTTCATAAGTGCTTCTTCAATAAATGTTGAAAGCAAAAAGATTAAACAAAATAAAGGCAAATTTTACCATTTATACATACTTTTAACATTGAGCACAAAGGTTCAGAAAACCCTAATGGTTCAACCCTTCATATTTTAAATTGAAACATCTTCAGAATGGGTTTTTATGATCTTCATTATTCCTGAACATGTTGTCAACTTGGTACATGGAATGAGAACAGAAATTTTCCCAGATGAGCAAAAAACTCTGTACTTCCTTCAGCTGTGTGCATTCTGTCTAAGGCAGACCAGGCTGCACTATCCCTTCCAGTGAGGGTTTGAGACAGAACAGACAGGGCAAAAATGACGTGTCTTTCTAGTGCACCTTATGCCTTTTGGAAATTTACAAGTTTCTTGATGATGTTAATAATGGTGGTGATGAAATCAAGACAATAATGTTTAATCCAGTGAGGGTCCTAGATGTTCCCATTGGTATTATGAATTGAGATTTGACAGGAAGATGGAAAAGGAAAGGTAAGGATCTCATCCTCTCCTACTTCTCAAGAACTTGATAATATTTATTTCTTTTAGTTTTGGTTGATCTTCCCCTTCAAAATATTTTTAATTCTCTGCCACTGAGAAGGAAAGAAAGAAAGAGAAAGAGAGACATTCTACTTTCTTCTCCTTTACAGCAAAACTTCCCAAATGAAACATCTATAGGTCACCACCTCTCACGTACTCTTTGAGCCATCTCTGGACAACTTCAGTTCCGTCTCTCTACCATGTCAATGAATCTAGTGGGTATTTTTCAGTCTCCTCCTATTTGGTCTCTCAGTAGCAACTGTGAATTTTTTGTGTCCACTTGACTGGGCCATGGGGTGCCCAGATATTTAGTCAAACATTATTCTGGGTGTGTCTGTCAGGGTGTTTTTGGAAGAGATGAACATTTAAATCAGTAGACTGAGGAAAGCAGATTGCTTTCCCTAATGTGAGTGGGCCTCACACAATTAGCTGAAGGCCTGAATAGAACAATAAAGGTTGATTCTTCCCTGCACAAGAAAGAATTCCTCCTGCCTGACTGCCTCTGAGCTGGAACTTGACTTTGTCCTGCCTTTAGATTCTATGGAAACATTAGCATTTCCTGGGTCTTGAGCCTGTCAGCAGTTGGCTCTCCTGGCTCTCCAGCTTGCTGACTCATCCTGCAGACCTTGGAACTTGTCAGCCTCCATTGTTACATGAGCCAATTCCTTATAATAAATCTCGTCATATATACATATGAATTATTTATATATAATTAGTTCTGTTTCTCTGGAGAACCTTGACTCAGCAACCTTTCTATTCTCCCATCTCCATTTCCTTACCTATTCTCTTTAATGCAGTCTTATCTGGCTTCCATTATGCTAAGATCATTTAAGACCTTCATGTAGCTAATCCAATGGACATTCTCAATTTTACTTCTCTTGGCCTTTTAGCATATTTGATAACTGATTACTTACTTCCTTTTGAAAATGTTTGTTCTGCATCCTCTGTGACACCACTCCTTAGTTTTTCTCTGCCTTTCAGCTCTTTCTCTGTCTCTTTTGCAAGCTCACTTTCCTTTTTCTGGCCATTAAATAGCAGAGTTCTTCCAGACCCATCCAGACCCTCTTCTTACTATACATTGTCTCCCTAGGTAATCTCATCTATGACCATTTGCATTTCAATCATGCTGAAGTTTTTATTCCCTGCTATCTCTTTTAAACTATAGTTTCATGAACCCAAATACCTCCTTGGATTTAACACTTGAAGTCCAAAAAGGAGCTCTGCCACCCCATTCCCCATCCTCCCAATATTCTTTATTTCAATGACACCATCTATTGAACTGCACAAGAAACTTGAAGCTTCCTTGACAATCTCCTTCTGTCATCTACCATATCTGATCCATTACCAAATCTTGTCAAGTTTACCTCCTAAATATCTATTAAATCCACTTACTTTTTTTGCCTTGCCTCTATTTTGATTCAAAACATTATCTCCTCATCCAGTACTGACAGGGCACCTCCTAACCACACTCTCACTGATGTTTCTTTTCAATCCTTCTTCAGACTGTTGCAAGATTAAAACATCCCCCCTCCCCACCCTCCACACACATCAGCTTTGAAGCCCTTTAATCATTCCCCACTGATCTTGGGAGAAGGATCAAAACCATTCACAGATCCAAAAAAGCTTTGTATGATCTGTCCATTACCTACATTTCATCTCACCTGGATCCTCCTGCTCTCAGGTGCTCCTGCTACAGTTATCTCTTAGTTCCTTACTGGGGTCATAGTCTCTGAATAAAGTTACATTGTTACCTGTCTAAAGAGATGTGAGGAGACCTCCTGTTTTCCAGCATAAGATACAACCAAGCAAAACAGAGAAGATACAGTGTGTTATACAGTAGCCAGAAAATGGGCTTCTAGCCTGAGCACTAGATGTCATTAGAGGTAGTTTAGGGAGACAGTAAGGTTGCCTGTAGTCAAATCCTGGATCTGCCACTTAAAAGCTGTGTGATCACAGCAGGTTACTTAACCTCTCCAGGCCTCAGGTTCTTCATAAGATGGGATTAAAAACAGGATATACTTCATACGGTGGTTGTGACAACTGAAAGAATTAATATACATAAAACACTGAAAGACTTAATATACATAAAACACTTGGGACAGGTCAAGCATATAGTGGTAATGATTATTATTTAACAGTTTTAGACCAATGCTATGCTCCAGCACTATGCTAAGTACTACATGTGTATTAGTTCAGATGCATTTATTCCACCAGTAAGTTGAGTGGACCAAAATGAATTTTTTAAGACTCTTTTGAGTTCTGCCATTTCAGTGATTTTAAGCAGACCAATTATGCCATAGATATAAATCACACTCTGCTATATCATCTAATAATTCTGCTTCCTTGTATTTGTACTGAATATTTCTCAAAGCACTCCCTGTGTATTATCTCATTTGGTGCTCATATTTTTTAAGAAGAAATCTAACGGGAAGACCATGGAGACCAGTAGCAAAAGCCAAGGCTAGAAGGGTAACTACAGGCTCTGTGTTATTTATTGGAGTTTTTATTTGTGAAAGCCACATAATTGCTCTGATTCTCAGTCTCTTCACTTGCAAAATAAAATTATTAGGCTAGACAATCTTTATTGTTTCCTCTGGCTATTTCTCTTTCTCTCTTCTTCTCTCGTCATAAACGTACATGATAGGTATATCATATATATATATATACACACACACACATACATATGTATATATATATCATATAAAGTAAATTATAGTATTAAATCATATATATGATATATATCATATATATGATATGCCTATTACATATATATGTGTATAATAGGCATATCATATATATGATATATATACATGATATATATGTGTGTATGTATATATATATATATACATATATATATATATATATGTATATATATATATATCAGTCTTCAACCAAATATTCCCCTCTCCTTTAAATCATCATTTAAGGACTGGCCCCTTCAGAAGACTGATTCCCAAGCAATAACACCAATTCCTAATCAGCAGAACAAGAATTTACCTGCTCCCATACAGATCTGTTGTATGTCATTTCTTTGGCAATGTTGTGGATTTCAAGCCCAAATCATTCCTATTCTTTGATAAGACTAATACTGAGGTCCCCACTTTCTATTTGAAAAGATCAGTGGCTGACAACAGCATTAGACACAACATTCTAAAAACAAGCCCTTGAGAAAGAAAAAGCCTGCTCTGAAGTTTTAAGATTTACCACAAGAGGGCAGGGCTGATTCAATCCTGGATAACTCTTCCTTTTTTTTTTTTTTTCCTTCTTTTATTCTTTTTATTTAAAGTGTTAAAAGGGATACAGAGACGCAGTGATGATGGGAATATAAATTGGTAAAAACTTTTCCCAAAAATAGCATGGTTCCTTTCCCAACAACCACAAAAATGCTCATATGCTTCAACCCGTAATTCATTTCACTGAAATGTGTCCATAAAGCATGAGTCCTAAAGAAATAAAAGCAATATACAAAAAAAAGCCCTTATAACATTTCTACATTATCTTTTAAAAATTGAAAAAATCTAAATGTATAACATTGTAAATTTAAATAAATAATAAATAAATATCAAAATGGTGGCATCTACTGCAGCTCTTTAAATGAATATTTAGAAAATTGGGCAGCAAAGTATTAAAATACTTATATTAAGTGAAAAAGTAAAGAATATTAAATTTAATTTATTCTAGACTGTATGTACGTAGAAGGTATGTAAGAAAAAAAATCACAAGCGCATATTCAGTGGAACCAGAATAAAGTCTAGAAAAATGAAAACCATTCTTTTATTTAGGAAGGTAGAATAGGCAACTTCTTATTTGCAATGTGATTGTTACAGTGTTATATATGCCATGCTTTTTAATGCTTTTACTTATAACAGAATCAGTGGCGAATATTCCATATTTTTAGAGCTTTCTTCGAGACATTTTCACCTGAATTACCAAGTATGACAGACACTGCTAGTTTCTACCCAATCTCCATTCTTCCTTCCATTCTTTTTTTTTGTTATGTTAATTACCATACATTACAACCTTAGTTTTTGATGTAGTGTTCCATGATTCATTGTTTGTGTATAACACCCAGTACTCCATGCAGTACGTGCCCTCTTTAATACCCATCACCAGGCTGACCCATCCCCCCACCCCCCTCCCCTCTAGAACCCTCAGTTTGTTTCTCAGAGTCCACAGTCTCTCATGGTTTGTCTCCCCCTCCGATGTCCCCCCCTTCATTTTTCCCTTCCTACTAGCTTCTTCTTTTTTTAACATATACTGTATTATTTGTTTCAGAGGTACAGGTCTGTGATTCAACAGTCTTGCACAATTCATGGCGCTCACCGTAGCACATACGCTCCCCAATGTCTATCACCCAGCCACCCCATCCCTCCATTCTTATTAACCAAATACACAGTTTGGTCACAAAGAACCCTGTTAAATATGCTCATCTCCCCTGAAACTTTGCAAGCAGAACAACCATCTCAGTTCTGGAAAGTGAGATGTAAGCAGAGGTCACTGGCTGAGGCTTCTGGGAAAGCTCTTTAAAAAGCGACAGCCTCAACTGGCATACAGCTTTTGTCCTTGTCCTTTGCCCACAGGCTTTCCCGTGTCCTAGTACAGGATGCAGATACCACGCCTATAGGCAGAGCAGCTACTTTACAGCCATGAGGATAAAAGAGACATGCAAAGCGTGGCAGAGCAGGAAGACGGAGGGAGCCCAGTCTCTACTGGTGTCATGGAGGTGTCACGTCACATGTGTACAATGGCTTCCAGATTTCTTGTTGTGTAAGCAAACTGAACCTATTTGGGAAAGTCACTACAGTCAAGTGTGCTATGTTGCAGCCAAACAAAATCTTAACTGATGCACCAGGAAAGGAAACAATAGAAATATGAAGTTATCCTAGTAACATGAAGAGAACCACAGTCAGCTTCGAGGGCAGCTCTAGGCATGTCAGAAGGATTAGAAGATGAATTCTTTGAGAAATCCCTCAAGGAGACCCTTGATAAAGTACAGTTACCAGAAGACGTCATCTGTGTCATAACATGAACTCTGACTGCAGACTTTAACACTTGAGCTCTCAGAGGAGCTCTCTGACTCAAATCTGGCTTGGTACCAATCTTTCCATTTTGGGTGTAATGGAAAGGGTACGCCAATTTTAAAAATCCACCCCTAATTGTATAGTTGCACAAACACTCCAGCTACATGTAAAATAATGCTTCTTATAGCACTGTCTTAATAACAGAAAGAGCAACATTTAAATGCCCAATAGGGGAGTAAATAAATTATGGTATTAAATACCCACATTTTGGGATACTATACAACTTTTTGTAAGTTCAGATCTGTAAACACCTCTAAAGTTCATTGTTAATTTTAAAAAGCAAGTAGTCAAAATATGATTCCCTGTATTGAAAATAAAAATAAGTATATTAGATATTTATGTAAAAATGCATAAACAGAGGACTGGAAGGATGCACCCCAAATTATTCACCATTCACAGATTACCTCTAAGGAAAGAGTGCCCTATCTGCATTTGTATTGTTTGAATGTGTACAATTAATTATGACTTGTATGATTTAAATATTTTGCAAAAATACTTCGGCACTCCCCTCAAGTGAAAACTTGTTGTGGCAGAGTGTTTTCACCGCATTTTGTTAAATTTAAACACATTGTTTTTAAGAAATATTATAAACATTTTTACACAAAATTTAGTTTTGAGTATAATGTTTTTAACAAACATTTTTTGAAAAGGAGAAACATATTTACACCGGAAAAAATGAGTTATGTAAAAAGCTGTTGGAGTTTAAATAAAACGCAGTGGAGCTAATAGTCCTTGCAGCTGTAGTCCTCAGTCCCCTGTGAAAACTGTAGCATAGAGGCTCGCTGCCACACCATCCCTGAGCCTGGGTGTCCCCCTCGCTGCCTCTCTGAAGGAGGACACGGGATTGGGTTCTGCGCAAACTGCAACACACAGACTGGGAAATGACTCCAACCTCCTAGATAGAAAGAACCTTGCTAGCAGAGGCCCCTGACACAACCACTGAGAGCCAGCAGCAGCCAAGGTAATGAGACATTGACCCACCCCCGTGAGGCGCAAGGAGTGCCCCCCATCAGCCTTCCCTCCTCATCACCTCCCTGCCTGCTTCAGCAATGAAGGAAATAAATACAAGTGATGAGCTAACCTAGAGTGTGCGTCTGGGTCATCAGTGATTTCTCTTGGTATGGCCTACCCTCTGAATTCTGAACACAGGGCTTTTACATTTAAATGTGACTCTGAGTAAAGCAACAATGCAAATGTCTTGAGGTGTTACTCATTATTTAGGGATAGAGGAAGAGGAGAAAGGACAGACAGACTCTGAGATCAAAGAGATGCAAATTCAAATCCAGACTCTGCTGCTTAATGCCTGTGTGTACTTGGGCAAGTGAACTTAATCCCTTTGTTTCTAAATCTGTAAAGTATGCTTTAATGGGCTGAAAAATATTTCCTGCACAAAGAGATATCTGTGTCCTAATCCCTGGAGCTATAATTTTTACCTTGTACAGCAAAATCTCTGCAGATAGGATTAAGTTAAGGGTTTTGAGATTGGGAGATGACCCAGGTGGGCCCCACATGCAATCACATATATCCTTCCAAGAGGGAAGCCGAGGGAGACTTGACACTGAGGAGAAAGAGGCATTGTGACCACAGAGGCAGAGCTTGGAGTAAGGCAGTCACTCCAGAATTCCCAGATGTGGAAGTGGAATCTTCAAGAATGATGAGGAGTTGACTGGGGAGAATCTGGATAAAACATTAAGGCAGGGAAATCATTTGGGAAAGACACAAAGACAAGCAGCATTCAAACAGCAAATGTTTCTGTACAATTCAGGTCTAGGGCTAGGGGAGGGGGAGACAGAAGGGCAGCAGGAGACAAAACTGAAAAAAGAGTTAAGGGTAAGATAGAGAAGGAGGATCCTGATCAGAAGCACTACTCCCCCATCTGAGAGGCCTTATTCTTCCCAGGAAGAGTGGTACTATTTCTCTGGAGAGTACCTATCTGGCTTCAATCAACGGGCAAAGGCCAGCACGGCACACAGAGCAGCAGAGGAAGAGGGTGGGATAAACCAACCGGAGCTGCTGGTCCTCAGTTCTTAGCGACCTGGGTCATTGGATTCTGCCCCTCTCCCCACTGCTCAGTCTAACAGATTTATCATGGAAAAAACTGGTTCACCTTGTACTAGTTTCATTCTACATATATTGAGCCATGAGTCCCTCCTTTCCGCTTTAACTAGCAACGTGAACCCATCTATTTTTAGTGTCCCAGAAATTGGTTAAAATTTTTGGTTTGCTGATATCCCTACTCCAGGTCTCTGTGTTTGTGAGACTGCATTACCCTTTGCACTTTCTATCATTATTTCAGTGGGTTTTTTAGGAGGAGAGATGAACCCATGTGTTCAATTTACCAGCTGAATCATAAGCCAAGCTTGGACTGATCCTGTGGGGAGCTGTGTCCACCCAGGTATATTAATAAGTATAACTAGATATGTGTCTCTGGTTTCGTGTGAAGAAAAAGTTAAGAACAGGAGACATGGGGGGACATGACATGCTAATTACTTTCAAAGGACTGACAGGCATTTATTTATCAATTCAGCAAATAGTAGTTGAGAGCTACTAAAGGCTAGGAAAGATGCTTGGTGTTTTCTTTTTCTTTTTTTAAGATTTTATTTATTCATTTGAGAGAGAGACAGAGCATGAGTGGAGGGAAGAGGCAGAGGGAGAGGGAGAGGGAGAAGCAGACTCCCCGCTGAGCGGGGAGCCTGATGCAGGCCCAGTCCCAGGCCCTGGAGATCATGACCTGAGCCAAAGACAGATTCTTAACCATCTGAGCCACCCACACCCTGATACTTGGTGTTTTCATACAAAAAATGAAAGGCAGTTCTTGTTCACTGGGAGCCAGAGCTTTGTGTGTAAGTAAGCCTACAGTGACGTTATGTGAAGGTATTCAGGAAGCTGTTTCGCAGAAGTGACATTTGAGTCTCGCCAGAAGTATGTAAACATGGTCCTGATGGTGATAAGATGATACCGACATATTTCAAGTAGGGAAATAATATGATCAAACTTCTTCAAGTGTCACTACAAACATATTTTGGAGAATAAATTGAAGGTGGGGGTGAGGTGTGATTTGATGCTGTTGAGAAACTCTTGGGAGTAATCTGCCTGAATGGTAACTCAAGGCCTAGGTGCTACTTACCTACTTATTGTTCTAACAAGGGATGACACACACGTGAAGAACTCACTATTGCGAAGAGAACAATGCAGCCACTCAATAATGAAAGGAATGTACAAACCTTGCTCTATTTGGTTCTCTTAACAATCACGCAAGGTGTTATTAACATCTTGTTATTAACAGTGAGGAAACCAAGGCTCAGGATGTTTAAGAGACTTACGTAAAGGTTCACAGCTTGTAAGTGGCACAGTTGAAAACCCGCTCCAGATTGGTCTGACTCCCAAATTGAGGCACTTTGAAACATCAGCCCACATTGCTCACTGTCTGAACAATTCTGGGACCCAGAAATCCACTTGGCAGAGATACAGACGGAATTCAAACACATGAGTACAAACACCTCCAAAACCTTCAATTCTGTGCTCCCATTGTTCTCCAGACTAGAAGCAAACCTACAGAATCTGAAATAATCCAGAGCAAATCTGACAGCAGGGAGTGAGAGAAGTGATGTGGGCACCACAAGTTCCTGAGATTACTTGATTTCCATTCCAATTAATGGGCAGCATCTACCACATTATTTAGGATAATTAACTGTAAGTCTCAAAGGAATATGTCCATTCCCTCTCTATTGCCTCTCTGATGGACATAAGGGTAAGGTCAGGAGAAATGACAAAATACCTCTATGAAGATGAGTCCCTTGATCTGAGCTCCAACTATAAATCCATATTGACTTTTTTTCTTCTATCCTCCCATACCTTGCTAAAGTCATTGTCTTATATGATTTATAAGGATAAAAAAGCCTGGAGGAACTTGTATTAAGCAATTACCCTCAAGGACCAGCAAACGCAAGCTCATGATATTTACTTAAAATTCTCAGTTCTGTGGATATGTCAAGGTCTTTATAAACAAAACTGACTTTTTCAGGGTTGGCAAATTAGCACCGTGTCCAGAATAATCATTTCCACAAGGGGAATGACATGTCCTTATTTTCCATCCCTGTTCATTTGTGACAGGTGCCATTCCAAGTAACTTGCAAAATAAATTCTGAAAATTGTATGGAATATGTCTAGGATATCTTTTTCATGAAATAAAAAGTTCTCTGTGTCATGAATGGTGAAAGAGAAGAGGATCTATGGAAACTATAAACTTGTAAAGAAACTATCTTCTATGTTGATGAATTTTGTTTCCAAGTGTTTCACAAGACAACAATGGGGTGATCAGGAAGACCACCCAGGTGGATTCATATCAGAGAACTTACACATAGCAAACTGACTGGGGAATAACAATGGACTTTGAACACTTCAGTGGCAAAACCTTCTCTTGATGGTGAAAAGAATAAACTAGATTTTTAATCTAATACAGAGAGGTTTAACCTGAAATTCGACTCCTAGTAATAAATCCAAAACAACTGAAAGCAGAAACTCAAACAGATATTTGTACACCCATATTCACAGCAGCATTATTCACAATAGCCAAAAGGTGGAAACAACCCAAATGTCCATCAATGGATGAATGGATTACAAAATGTGGTATATACACATAATAGGATATTATTCAGCCATAAAAAGAATGAAATTTTTATATATGCTACAACATAGCTGGACCTTAAAAATATCATGTTTAGTAAAATAAGCCAGACACAGAAAGACAAATATTGCATGATTTCACTTATGTGAGGTGCCTAGCTAGAACTGGCAAATTCATAGACAGAAAGTATAATGGAAGTTAACAAGGGCTGGGGCGTGAAGAAAAGTTACTGTTTAATGGATACAGAGTTTTTATTCAGGAAGATGAAAATGTTTTGGATATAGATAGTAATGATAGTTATACAACACTGTCAATCTATTTAATGCCACTGAATTATGCACTTACAAACGGTTAAAGTGATAAATATTATGTTGTATATATTATACCATAATGTGTTTTAAAAAAGAAATTTTATCAATATCACCATAAAAAGATTTAGAGTCTATATAATGTGGAGACAGTTAAGCTAGGACTATAAATTACAACAAAATGAGGTATTACAGGAGTTTTCAAACGTTTTAAAATTAATGGAGGGGCGCCTGGGTGGCTCAGTCGTTAAGCGTCTGCCTTCGGCTCAGGTCATGATCCCAGGGTCCTGGGATCGAGCCCTGCATTGGGCTCCCTACTCCGTGGGAAGCCTGCTTCTCCCTCTCCCACTCCCCCTGCTTGTGTTCCCTCTCTCGCTGTGTCTCTGTCAAATAAATAAAATCTTTAAAAAATTAAATTAAATTAATGGACGCTTGAAGAATCTTCTGGAAGCTATGAAACCCCTCTCTAAGGGAAAAAAAAAACACACTGTTGTGTACAATTTGAGGGACAGGGATTATGTACTTCCACGACACCAGTCACAGGAGACTCAACAAGAGTCTAATGCCCCCTACTGAGGATGTCAGTTGCCTTTCACTGAAGGAAGGGAAATCTCACTGGCATGGTATCGCCAACTTCAGCTGCAGGTCTAGAAAAACTCTGAAATCACAGATGGAATAACAGAACAGAAGGACACCATTATCAGTCCAAAAGCTCATGGACCCATGAGAGCAATTTCAGTATTGTCTAAACTAAATGCCTTTCTAACAACCTCAGATCACGAATGGTGAATGGTAATACAAAGGATAAAGAATTAAACAGTATGACTTCACTCATTAAAATATAGAGTCATGTTAATAAGCTATTGCATTCATCTTTTGGGTTTTGTTTTTTGTGTTTTGTGTTTTTTAAGGAAAACTTAATAACATCCTTTCTGAATGAAAAGAGGTTTTTGTATCCGGTTGTAATTTGGAAAGGAACAACTAAAATTATACATTTCAGAGAAATAAACACCCTTTCATTACTGGTCACAAAGTTCTATTTTTACATTACTAGTTAAGGCTTACTATTCTCTCTGAAATTTCTTGTACTGGCAGCACTTTTATGCATTTAGTAAAAATTGGTACTTCATAATCCTGGGATGTAAAGTGTAACAAATTCAAAAAGTTTTAAATAATAATTTTGTTTGTTTCTAGCTCTCAGTGATTAAATATTCAGCTTCGATGTTCTATGTTGACTTATTCTCAACAAATTCAAATAATAAAAGCATTTAAGTGCAAACTATTGCTACCGCATTTCTAATAAAGGTATAAATCAGCACCTACCGATGAAAAGAACAAGAAAAAGAATAATGAAAAGCCATGTGAATTGTGTATTTAAACTTTTAAGATAAATACTGGATCCCTTTGAGATTTTTGTGAATATAGAGTGCCACAAAGTCAAATGACACATGTAATTAAGTCTAACTTAGTAATAGTCCTTGACCATTCCCAAATCTAAATATAATTCAGTGTTTTATTCTAAGTTCATATTCATCCTACCATATAATCTAACAAATTCAGCCTGACAGAGTTTTCCATAACGACATCCCCCCCTTAGGCACAACATCCCATTTTCATTGCCCTGCTGATCTCATTTCCTCTTATCTGTATTTAAGACTTTCCCTCCTGAATTAAAACAAAGGCCATAGGAAAGATGGGCTAAGAAACACTTTTAAGGCTTTCCACCACACTCTGTTTAGAATTCAGTCGGTGTATAGTCAACCAAGATTTACTCTATTTCCACAAGAGTAATGCTTTTTACTGTGGTGATAACTAGAAATAAATGTGATTATTTAAAGATTTGTTTAAACCCTTTTAAATTTATATCTTTTTTTTAGATTTTTATTTTTTTTATTTATTTGAGAGAGAGAGCGAATGAGAGATAGAGAAAATGAGAGGGAAGAGGGTCAGAGGGAGAAGCAGACTCCCCGCCGAGCAGGGAGCCCGACGCGGGACTCGATCCTGGGACTCCAGGATCATGACCTGAGATGAAGGCAGTTGCCCAACCAACTGAGCCACCCAGGTGCCCTAAATTTATATCTTTTTTATAAGCCATAATTGTACTATGGTCTATAAATCTTTGGATAATTTGATAAGTGGTACAATTGAGCAGCATGCTCCAAAAGGTAGCATGTGTATTGCCACTGATGTGCAAGATGATTTTACATGGGCAATTGTTAGATTTTTATAATAGTTATATTTTTATTTTTATGTTTTTCTCATATCTATTGCAAATAACACTGCATCTCCATTTATAGCAGAAATAGAACGTTTCCTTTTTGAATAGTTTTATTTAAGTTAAGAATGGATATGTGTGAAAGAAAGCTATTAAGTAAAGATTACAGGTACACTGTTACAGCAAAAATTGGGAAAACGGTACAAAAGAGGAATATACACTGTATGGAGGCATAAGGAAAGGAATAATCAACTGTGCTTGAGCCCAAAATGAATTCCCTTCGAGGGAATTCCCTAAGAGGACAAGAAAAGAGGAAAAGCATTCCAGAAAAAGGGGACTATGTACAAAGACTCTGACATGAGCTCTACCTTTGGTATATGTGAGCGCTGGTGGGTTCATGTGGCTGGTGGGGATGAATGAAAGCCTGTGAGGCAGAGAGGCAGCAAGGTAGCAAATAACAAAAGACCTACTTTGCTGTCCTAAAATTAATATGCACTTTTAAATTAATGTAGAAAATGGGAATCCACTGACGGATTTTAAGTGAGAAGTAACAGGCTGATTTGTGTTGTAAAAGAGAGCTTGGAATCCAGAGAAAGGCAAGGAGACCATGAGAGAGATTTGTTAGACAGCACTGTGGAGGCATAAAGGAAAAGATCAGGAGACCACACTCAAACTACATATTCCAGTTATAAGATAAACAAGTCACGGGAATGGAAAGTACAGCAAAGGGAATATAGTCAATGAAATACTATTGTGTGGTGACCCCTTGTCATGGTGAGCATGGTGTAATGTATGTAAGGTCGATTCAGTACGCTATACACCTGAAACTAATACAACATATTTCAACTATATTTCAATAAGAAAAAAAACTACACACAAAATATTTCTGAATGACAAGGGTAACATAAAAATCCTTAAAAGGCAAGTGGTAGAGTAGAAGGAAAACCTTTTAACATCATCCCAGAAAAGGTTCATATGCTTAATACATAAAGAGCAACCCCAACTCAATAGAAATTATTTAAATTTTATTACATCATGAAAAAATCATGAGAACAGGTAATTCACATAAAACATGTTTCAATTCACATAAAAAACAGAAAAGCCTGACCAATGTATGAAAACACTGAAAGTTATTGATGATCATGAAAATATGACTTTAAGAGAATGAAGTACAGCATTTTGCCTATCAGATTGTTAAAAACTGATAATATTTAGAGTTAGAGTGCGCATAAAAGAACACTTCCATATAATGTCATATAATGTGGAACAAATAAACTGATGCAGGGAATATACCATCAATAGGTAAATGGTTTGTCTTACTCAAAGTAATTTACAGTCTTAAAATTATATTCACAAAATCTGTAAAAGAAGAAAAACGGGGATGTTAATATGGTCAGTGCCTAACCCAACCAACAGAATGTGTACCACATTTATGAAAAACACAACTCACTACTTCCCTCCTCCACAAAATAATAAATAAATTCCAGTAACTGATCTAATGTAGTGGAGGTGGTCAGGGAAAACAGAGGAGAAATCTGAGATATTTAAGAGAGTAAATTTATAGATTTTAGTGACCTGGTATGTGGGAGGTAACAAGAGGAAAGAATACATTACTGTTCCATTTTGGGCAGTTCGGTGGTATCATTCCCTCAGATAAGAAACACAAAAGAATCTTTGAGAATAAAGATAATTAGTTCATTTTGGGACCTGATAGTTTTGAGGAACCAATGGTATACTCAAATGAAAATATCCAATAAGACTTTTGAATATTTGAGTCTGGATCTCAGGAGAGTATCCAGGCTGATGATGTATTTTTCAGAGTCAGCAGGAGATGGTGAAACCCTGGCTTTGGTGAAATTACCAGGAATTTATGTATCATGAACAGAGGAGAACCAAGACAGGAGCTTTGAGAATACCAGTGAGTGAAGGGAGAACAGAGGAAGGAAGGACACTGCTATGGTTTGAATATTTGTGTCCCCCCAAGTTCAAACATTGAATCCTAACCCCCAAAGGTGATGGTGTTAGGAGGTGGGGTCTTTGAGAGGTGATTGGGTCATGAGGGTGGAGCCTTCTTGAATGGAATTAGCACGTTTATAAGAAACCCCACAGAGATCCCAGCATCTTCTACCATTTGAGGACAAAGCAAGAAGGTAAATGCTATGGATCAGGAAGAAGACTCTCAACAGAGTGCAACAGTGCCAGCACCTTGATCTTGGACCTCTAGCCTCCAGGACTGTGAGAAATAAGTTTCTGTGTTTATAAGCCCAGTCTAAGATATTTTATTGTAGTAGCCCAAACAGACCAAGACACACACCATGGAGGTGTTTGAGGGGTGACTTCTTGGACCCACACCCAGGCTCAGACAGAAAGCTTGTCCTTCCCTCAACCAACTGGCCTGGATACCAAGGCCTCAGTTCTGCCACCCCGGTGGCCAAGTGGGAGCCTAAGTCTGTGCCTACCAGCCCCTCATCACTGCTAGAAAAACGGTGTAAGTGAAGGTGAGCCAATGCATCTTCTTTGTCTGAGTTGGGGAATGTATCCTTGGTTCCAGAGGAAGAAAGAACACTGTTCCTAAGGAAAAGTCTTGGAGCTAGCAGCCACATGGGCTCTTGGCCCACAGACACCTTCTCCCCTGGATCCAGACACAACGAACCTGGCAGGGAAATAGTCATGTCTTTTTTCTCATATATTATTGAGCGATCTACGCCCTTTTGCATATACACACAAAAATAATCGTATTAGTCCAATTGGATTAGTCCAATGCATATCATTTGTAAGCCTCCTGAGAAAAGATGGAGAATACTTTCCTTTGTCTTCAGAAAATCTGATTGAAGCAGATCATACATATGTTTACAAAGGATAAAGAGCCAGATTAATTTAAGTAGGTAAAGCTACAGGGAACATTAGTCACACACATCATTCATTAACAAAAGCCATCTGAAAAAAATAGAATAAAAAATCATCAATGGCTAGCTGAAATTCAGTAAGATATACTCTGATCCATACTCTTTACTTAGCAAATCTCAAGGTAAACTTATTTATAAAATCAAATCTTATTCTGCTATCCTTTCACAGAAAATCTCAGGGTAGATTTAGTTATAAAAATCAGTCTAGTGAAAGAAAAAATAATTAAACATATTGAAAATTAAGTATAAGTTTAGAAAGTATGAAGTAGTATGAGTAACAGAAATGAAATCAAATATTTTGACCACTCTTTATCTATTCTTTTTTTCCTGTTCTTAAAAATAAAAACCAATTTTTTATGGATCCCCAATTCATTATTTGCTGTTAAGTAAAACCGAAAAATTAACGTGTCGGCATGAAAACCAGTGTCTCACCTAGCTCTTTTAATAAATTCTAGTAAAAACCATAACTATGGAATCTTGAATTTGCTGGGTCTTTGGGTAGGACTCTAAAATCTTTTATAACACAGGGATATTTGTTGTAATGTTCTTTATTATAATGGTACTTAACATATGTTTCAATTCTTCATGAAAAATAAGATTATTCTTTACCTAGGAACATACTGAAATTCCATGACTAATTAATTATACATTATTTTTTCTCAGAACACAGATACAGAATATTTTAACCCCGCTGAACCCAAGAACCCCTGCAATACTGCTAAATTTCAAGAAGGGAAGACAATGGATTTTCATCTATGCTGGATGACATTTAAAATGTCTGTGTCCTCTCTGCCTTCCAAATACATATGGCTCACAACATGAAAGAAAGGAATCAGAAAAGAAATAAAGAGTAAGGGGAAAAAATTGAGGCCGGATGACAGGCTCATTAAAATGTGCAGAAAGCATCTCTGACTCCCTCGAGAAAGCTGTTATCGTGCAATAATCACATTGACGAACATGGAAAGAGTGGACTCCGGCAGGGGCCTTATATTGCACCCAAGAAGTTGGTGATTATATCCTGGAAATGTGACCCCCGTGAAAGCCTGGCTGCTTTGTTGCTTAATAGAGTTCACAGAAAATGCTTGTCTCCAAAATGAGATTTCTCCCCCATTCACTGTGCAGCCAGGGAGTCTTGACAGGATGAGCAGGGGGCCATTTCTCCTAATCAAGGTGGGGGGGGAGGGGGAGGGTGGCGCGAGAACCCCTGGGGGCAGAAGATTGTAAGCAATCAAGCTCAACGTTGCAGGGAAGAGCTCTTGCCTTCTGCTCAGTTGTCAAGTGGTCATAAAGGAAGGGTTAAGGAAGCTGCTAGAATTTGGCAGACATAAGGGATAATAGGTTAGATGGACCCATTTTTCTTAGCAATTATCCCATTTCCATCTCTGAGGCTAGGAGAAATATTCTCTTGCTGCCTAAGCAGCCTATCTATGTATACTGCTTAGCTCTAATTAGAATCTTTGTTAGTCTTTCCATTTTCTCACCCTGTTAATTCAAAAATCTTAGGTATATTTTAATCTGAAGGCACTGAATGGAACGTTTTCCCTCAATGCAGCTGGAATGTGAGACAATGGGAAGGACAATGCGGCGGGGGGGGGGGGGGGTAGTGAAAGGAAATAGTATGGTCGGGGCCACAGGTGAGGGAGGCCTTTGGAAAACCCCAACTCTGGGTTTGTAAACAGGGACGCATTCCCACATCATGATGACTTCTGGTTTAAACACGATTTTTTTTTTTTAATGAAAAGGCAAATAGCAAAAAAATGTGTACTTTGTGATTCCTTTAATATTTGCTAATGTATATACTTGTATGTTTTCTTTACATATGAATGTAAATGCATTAAAAAAACCCAGAAAATTATACTCTGCTATTAATGGTAACTATTTCTAGGGTGTCAGTGGGATTAGAGGGCAAGAGTGAAAAGAGACCAACTCTTTAATCATGAACACAGTTCTTCAATGTTTGGAATATTCCCACAGGAATGCATTCATGTGTTATCTGTGTAAACTAATAAGTACTTTTCAAAAGACAGGGGGGTGGGGAATGTGGTTGGTCTATGATTAGATCTGGACATGGATGTGGAATAAAATTTTATCATAAATTCAAGGATTTCCAGACACAACTATAACCGAAGGATATTCTAAAATGAATATTCACACCAGGGAGGTTCTGTCCCCATCAAAATGTTCTTCGAAGTTAGGTCAGAGACCGCCAAGTGCTTGAAGGTCACAGGTCTTAGATATGTGTTTATCAAAATAATGTCTTCCTTGGAATCCCCCAAAATGTTCCTGACACAGTATTACAAGAGTTCTTCAAATGGTTCCTATCTCTGTAAGTAACATGACAACCCCACCAAAGTGTGAAAATTAAGGCCCAACCTTAACATACTGATTGAGTTACCACCAGAACTGGTGTGATCTCCCTGTTGTGGGGGCACACCCTATGTATTAGAGATTGAAAAAAAGAAAGTAAATTGAAATGTCATGTTTTTTTCATACCGAAACGTTTACAAGCCTAAGGACTGGCACAATATGGTGTAGTTCAGGACACATCCTGGGAATTCGGGAACAGCTCACTTCCTAACATAAGACTAAAAACTGCCTAACAAATCTCATATAACACTTGGAAATGCAAGCCAAGAAGCCAAATGAAAATATTTTTGATTGTGGGTTTTCAGCCTGAGCTCTGGTTTTAGTGCACCCTGGAGTCAGTAACTTCCCCCAAATGTTTCTGTTTGTTAGAGGTAGGCTTGCTTCGATGCAGTGATGTGGGGTTGGGTGGCAAATGAGTCAGGAAATGTTCAAAATGAAAGTCAGGCATTCAGTCACTCACATCATCCTCTCTCCAATTTCAAGAGGCTGGTTCATACCATGCCACGTGCAGCTTCTAGAACAGAGGGCCAAATTGGCCCAAATGTCTAAAATCCTTTTAGTTGAATCCATTATACTAATATCTGACAATTATGAACTAAGTCTCATTTAACATGCTTGGACGCTCTCTCTTAAAAGGCAATAATTACTGAAAAGAGTGAGTTGTATAAACCTGTTTCCCAGCACGTTGGTTGACAAGACACCCCACTGGTTATAATGCAACCATCAAGCAGAGCTTTTTATATTTAATGTTGAACAAATTATCCTTCATAAATGGCAGATTGAGGATTCTCACTGTCAATCTTGCTTTCCATCCAGCTACATTTCCATTTCACAGAACATCTTGAATCTAGCTGAGGGAGGTCCCTAAAAATATAGAGCAAAAATAAATGCACAAGGAAGAAGTCTAATAAGAACCTCTCTGCTAAGTCAATAACGGTTAGGTATTTTTTGGTGAAAACTCCCTCAAAGGGTGACTTCCAAAACCCTGCGATCAGTGTGTGCCTCTGCATCCACGGCAAGAATATCAAGAGGAATAGGGTTGGGAAGACTTGTGTTTGCGCCATATGAAGTGCCTTACATTGCAAAAATATATAGAATATAAAGCTGCAAGGCATTGTTAAAAGTCATCTAATCTGACCCACTGTGGAAATTTCCATTCAAATGGAAATTTAAACTCCATGGGATTACTCTTCATAATGGGTCATTCAAGGTCTCCTGAAAGGAATCCTTTGCATTGCTGGGCAGCTCATTCCCCAAGTTCTTAATCATGAGCCACAACCTATAGACTTTTTTTCTATTTTTTTCATATTAAAAATATAATGTATTATTTGTTTCAGGGGTACAGGTCTGTGATTCGTCAGTCTTATATAATACCCAGTGCTCATTACAACACATACCCTCCCCAATGTCCATCACCCAGTTACCCCATCCCTCATCCCCCTCCGCTCTAGCAATCCTGTTTGTTTCCTAAGATTAATAGTCTCTTATGGTTTGTCTCCCTCTCTGGTTTCATCTTGTTTCATTTTTATTTCTACGCATTTCCCCCTCCAGAGAAAGATCTGATTTTGCACCACAAACCTTCCCTGCTAAAATATAAAATTGTATGATCCCCCTTAAAAATGTTTTAAATCATGACATCACTTTATGAGGAATAAGATAAAAAGTAATTTTAAATGACTCTTCCATTTTATATGAGGATATTATTAAACATTCTGTTAGAAAGTTTGTTTTATTATAATCAGGAATACAGAGCAAACATGCAAAGATAAACTTATTTTTCCCTATTTATCAAGTTCTATAAATAATGTAATTTACTTTAATCATGCGAAAAAATGCATTCAAGTTATTCTGTACGTAGTTTCCAAAAGAATGCATCTTGAACTGAAGATTAAATTTTAAGTATCTGTTTTAATATCAAGAATATTGTTTACTAGGCACTGGAGATGAAGAATATGAAGAATGTAGAATGATGAAGAATCAGTCTCCACCCCATAGATGTTGATTCGGTTGTTCAAGAATGATGCTCTACTGCTGATATCTTGTGAAATCTACTCAAAGGATTTTATTGCAGATCAAGTTGACAACCACCAGTCATTGGTGATAAGGTCACTCTGAATGAAATGCAGGTTAAAACTGTTCACCCACAAGACATTTGAAATACCTATACCTGACAAAGAACACATAACGCGAGTATACAAAGAACGATTACAGACTTTTTTTAAAGAAGGAAACCCCATTAAAAATGTGCAAAATCTTGGACAGGCACTTCATAAAAGAGAATATCCAAATGACAAATTAAAAAAAGGTCTTTGTTTTCATTAGTCATCACAGGAATGCAAATTAAACACATTGTAATACCAGACACCAGACACCCACCAGAATGGCTCACATGAGCAAGCCAGACAATATCAAGTCTTGTCTAGGATGAAGAGCAACTGGAATTCTCCTATGCTGCCAATGGCAGTGTAACTAGGTATAAATTCTTTGACAGATGGTTTGGCAGCATCAGCTAAACCTGAATATATCTATACCCAGAGGCAGTTCCTCTTCTAGGTACACTACATTCAAAAGAAATATGTACATATCTTCACCATAAGACATGTAGAAGAATATTATTCTACTATTCATACTAGTCAAAAACTGGAAACAACCAAGTCCCTCAGCTGTAGAAAGGCTAAATAAACTAAAATATATTCACACAAAGGGATACTATATAGCAACAGGAATGCAAAAACTATTGCTACCTCCCAAAATATAAATAAATCTCACAATGTTGAGCCCAAGTAAGGTACAAAATGAATATAATCTGTATGATTCAATTTTATGAAATGCAAAAACAGGCAAAGTGAATCAACAGTGTTAGAAGTCAGATAGTAGTTAAGTCTGGGGAGAGATAGTGACTAGAAGTGAGCATAAAGGGGCTTCTGAGATGTTGGGGTGTTTTTTGGGGGGGCTGGTCACCTGAGTTTGTTCACTTTTTGGAAACTGACACTAATGATCTTATACTTTCGGAATGTAGTCATATTTCAAAAATTTTTAAAAATTACTCAACATCAAAAATAATAGGGGCACCTGGGTGGCTCAGTCGGTTGAGCATCCAAATCTTGGTTTTGGCTCAGGTCATGATCTCAGGATTCTGGGATCAAGCCCCGTGATGGGCTCCACGCTCAGTGTGGAGTCTGCTCCAGAGTCCCTCTCCCTCCTCATCTGTCCCTCCCCTGCTTGCACACGCACACTCTCTTTCTTTCTTCCCCCCACCACCTCTCTAAAATAAATAAATAAATAAAATCCTAAAAAAATAGTAATCTCTTATTAGGACAGCATTTTGTAATTTGCAAGCTGTTTTCACATGTTGTCCCATTCAATTCTCTCTTTAATTAACTGACTCATTTATTCACCAAAATTTATTATATCTCATATGTGCAAGGGGCTGTGCTAGGTGGTGCAAGCAATACAAAGCCTACTAAGACATGGTTATTGGCCTCTAGGAGCTTACAGGACTAAAAATTTGAAGAGAAATACATTGTGAGGCAAAATTAGCAGCAATAGTTTATCGTCTCCTACATACTAGGCACTATGTATTACCTACATTCTCTCACATTTAACAACTTCAAAAAAATATTCTAATATTGTATTTATTTTCTTCTGTAAAGATTTAGTACTGTATGAAGGAAACTATAATGAGATTTTCTGGGAAAAGAAAAGAAATTTGCTTCCAGAGTCCATGTCTAGAGGGGCAAATATAAAGTATAAGCATGCTGACCTGCTCTCTTCAGTGATTTCACCAACTAGTTCAGAGGACCAGAGGATGAATTAAATTGATTCACAGGCACAGAAATATAACTACAAATTCCATGCCAATATTTGTTTCCTTTATTTCACATGGCAACATCTAAGAGGGACTGTGTATTAATTTAAATTTATTTCCTAAAACCTAAGAAACTTAAACATTTCAAATAAAGTACCAGTCTGAAAAAAATATGAGCAAAGCCTTAATGGTGGACTGTGAGGGTAAGTTGGCATAAGTATTTCCAAGAAAAGTTTAATGCTTCCATTTCATAGAATGTGGGCTTTACAAATGAACAAATCTCCCATGAGTTCATGTCTAGGAATATATGTGACACTTCATATCAGTGACATAGCATGATAAATAGCACTTTTGAGAGCATGTGAATATATCTTACAGGATTAATCCTGTACAACCTATGGAATTTTACAGATTCCCAATTCAGTAGCTTTTGTTTGACATTTAAGTTTTTTTTTTAAATTTGTTCCATGGTAACATTTTGTTGACTTTATCCATATTTGGTCCATTCTCAAAATAGACATCTTTCATTATTGGCTTAGTCCAACACCTTGAAACAGAATGGCAGCCAATAAATCTCACCATATGAAATTATCTGCTGTAACTAAATCATTCACTCAAACTTTATTGTGTCATGTTGCAGGTGCTGTGTTCCAGGCCCTGTGCTAGGCACAGAGAAAGCAGCTGAGTAACTGTAGGCCACTCTATAGGAGCAGGGCAGCTTGGAGTGGTCATACCTTGGAATACTCATACCTGTGAAGAATGAACACAATGTTCCAGGCACTGTGCTTAGCACTAGGTGTTATAAGAATGAATGAGACAAGGCTCCTACCTCAGAAAAGCTCACAGTCCTTGGAAGTGAGAAGCATATAAGTGCACATGCTGGAGGATAAGTATATCCTAAAAGAGGTATGAACTGAATGCTATGGCTGGAGAGGAAGCCACGTGTTCTGCATTATAAAAATCAGAAAGTTTCAAAGAAGCAATAGATGAGTTGGTGGTGAAGGCAAGGAAACTACATATGAAAAGTATAGAGGAATCATCCACTCCCTCTTTCCAAGTTCCTATTTCAATTCATAAATTGGGACTTCAATCCTCTTAGAGATCTTGGGAAGATTCCTTTGATCTCTCACTCATTCCACCCTAGATGAAACCAGAGATGATGGGATTGATAAGACTGGGGAGCCTCAGTTCATGTGCTTACTTCCCACAGGCAGCAACAATATTCCACCAAGGTATGCCAGCTCCAGGTTTCCCGGGCCCCTGTAGGAGGCCTGCAATTATCCAGCTGCTTCATCCATGACCAGCTAGGTAGGCTCAGGACACTGGATCCAAGCTGCCTCTTCCTAGTTTGCTTTACTCATACTAAAGTTGATTTATTGATCCTTGCCTCCTATGACTCTTCAGTTGTTTCAGAATCTAGAAAGGAGAATTGATCTCCTCTTCAAATGACTCTCAAATCCCAATACAAAGGTATTTCATTGTTTCTGAGTTTGATGTGTAACAAAAATGGTGGGAAATGGATAGAGGAAATGATGGGGAACATAGAATTGGAGAGGGAGTTGGAAAACGGATTGTGAGGGATAGTTTATATCATGGCAAGGAAAATTTACTTTATCTTGTTAGCAATTAGGAGACTACAGGAATCCTCAAGCAAGGTAATAAGAGGATCAGATTTCTTTTGAACATATTAACTCTAGTAGTAAAATGATGGATTAGTAACAGTTCCAATATACTGTTTATGATGACATAGAGTCAATGAGTTATTGGTATGCTATACAGCACAACCTCTAAGCATAAGAAAGACTTGAGTTTAAATTCCTACTCTGCAGTTAGCTATGTAACCTTGGCCCAGCTTTCAATTTAAGTTTAATCACCGTCTATGTGGACAGTACCTAGCTCATAGTGTTGATTGGAAGGTTAATTAAATGAAAAATTAGATGCATACAGTAAGCAATGAATAATGTTGGTTTTTATTAGTCCTCTAAGATTTGAGATCCTCGTTGTCATATCCAATGTACAACATCTAGGGTAATAATTGGTGCGGCAGTGCTTCTCAACTTCAGCCCATGTTGTCCATCAAAATGAATAAAGAAACTTTGGAAAGTATTTATGCTGAGGCCACACCACACAAGATTCTGATTCAGTCGGAGGGCCCAAGCACCTGCATATACTGTAGGTTCCACAAGTAATTCTCATGCACAGCCACAATTAAGAATACTTATTTAGGGGCGCCTGGGTGGCTCAGTTGGTTAAGTGACTGCCTTCGGCTCAGATCATGATCCTGGAGTCCCGGGATCGAGTCCCGCATCGGGCTCCCTGCTCAGCAGGGAGTCTGCTTCTCCCTCTGACCCTCCCCCCTCTCATGTGCTCTCTCTCTCTCTCTCTCTCTCTCTCTCTCTCTCATTCTCTCTCTCAAATAAATAAATAAAATCTTTAAAAAAAGAATACTTATTTAGTATATCATAGATTAAACATTACTTTCAGATTCATTAGAATGTATGCTTTGCTTATATATCATAAATAACATAGTAGTTAACTTGGAGTTTATAAATCTCTGTGCTTCAGTTTCCAAAGTCACAATATGAAGAAATAGGAATAGCATTCTTATATAGAGCCGGGACTTTACCTAAAGATAATAATGCATGCATCTAAGACCAGGAAAGCCAAGGTATATTCAAATGAAGGGATTCAGGTGAAGTGATAAAAAAAAAAAAAAGCAACCATATTGCTTAGTCCATAATTCAAACACACAAATAAGTTAGAGGTCAGACATTGCAGTAAGTCAGAAACCAAGAAGAAAAGGAAAAATCAATGCCTGCAAGGGAGGTCAGAGCAAACAGCAGGTGAGTGCAGAGACAAGAAGATATAGAAGAACTGAAGATTCCCAAAGCTGGAAGGCAAGGCAAAAGGAACTCAGGCAGGTCAACAGGAACCAGGTGACCTACAAGTAAAAAGAGAAGAAAAGATGCCAGGTACCAACAAAAAGGAGAGTTTGATTTTAAGGCAACCTCCAGTCCCTGGCAGGAAGGCTTTTATACTTTCTGCTGCAATACGAACCAGTCTAGGACTGTAGGTGGAAGCAAGTAAATGCATAAAAACAGAGGAGGTGAAGCTTCTAGGGGAGCAGGAACAGCACAAGATCTCTGGTGAATAATACTAGATAACTACAAAGATATAAAAATACTCACAAACAATATTTGTATTAAGTACTACTAAAACATGATTTTATATTCAAAAAACTGTGACAAATGACTGAAAAATATGAAAAAGAGTAATGTGACTTAAAAAGAAAAATGAAACACAAAGAGTAACTTCTTTCATCCATTCATTCATTCATTCAGCTGAATATCAATTACTGAATGCCTTCAATTGTCAAGCCCTGTGCTAGGCACTGGATATCAGGACAAAAACAGAGTCTCCAAGGATCTTACTGTCTAGCAGGAGTAACAAAGAATTATTACAGTGTGATGCATGAAGTCCTATGAGAGAGTTAACATTAGGGTGCCAGGAAAGACATCCCAAGGAGAAGCTTTGAAAAGTTCACAGGAATTAGAGAGAATGTAATCTCCTGTGAATGAGTAGCACAAGCAAGGACAAGCTGGCAAGAGAGGGCAAGGCATGTTTGAAGATTCAGAAGTAATTCAATATGGCTAGAGCATATGTTGTGAGGTTGGGAAAGCTGCGGCTGGAGAGACAGACTGGGGACCTCTAAATGAAAGGCCACAGTAAAATATTTGTATTTTATCCAAAATATAATACTCTCTGACTTCTAATAATTTTATGTAATATATTCAAGTATCTGCAACAGAAAATGGAACATGAAGTAGAAAACCAAATAACACATATGAATTCAGACATGCAATTATCCATGCATTGTCAGATAAGGATTCTGGTTAAGAATGAGCTGGTTCAGACCAGTTCTAAAAATACAAGGGAGCCCCTCTTTAGGGATTTAGCTCCAAATGTTTACATCAAAATTTATTTTGTCTGTTCCAGGATTTGGTATTTAAAAAATCATCTTAAAATCTATAAAGATTACATCAAGGTCTATAGACAAATCTAACTTTATTACATATGAATTTTTTAAAAATAAATATAAACTTACAACATCTCTGAAAATGAAGGAAGGGTAGAATAAAGAGTGATCACATCAAACAAGAAGGAAGTGTTGATTTAAATACAAAGTGGTTAGAGATTCCTGTTTTTTGGTAGCCATACACTCTCAACCATTTGAGGATATGATGTCAGTGTAGGGAGCAGTCCCAGTGAAGACCTTAAGGAAATTTATTTAGGGATTTTATACCTTTTTCTACCCAAATATCCACCAAATCAATTTTTTTCCTATTCTTAGCTTGGTGGAAATAATATACCACTCAGTGGTTTCAAAATATTACAAATTTAAGATGTGCAAATTCCACTGGGCTCCCTGCCCTGACCAGCACATCTTAGCCAACTCCCTTTCTCATTTCCCTCAGCAGCTGTGCCAAACACATCTTTGCCTAAGTTTTCTTACTCACTTGCAGCAAACTTCCTTGTTACTACTCACTGGATGTAGGAACTGAGTAGGAGAGGTTACACACACAGTTGACTGACGATTGTGAGATCAGTGGACAGCCAAGAAAACACCCACATTTAAGAGGTAACTGGATGATGGTCTTAGAGAGGACTGAAAAGAAGAGGACAAAAAATTAGGAGGTGACCAGAGGTTGTGGCATTACGAAATTCAAACAGAATCAAAGGCCACTGAGAGGTCAAATATGTTAAGGGCCAAAGAGTCCACTGAGTATGGCAATACAATGATCATGGTAAGTAGTGACTTTATTTCAAATAATTTCAGTGGGGTGACAAGAATTGAAAACAGGTTGTAGTGGGCTGAACAGCAAATGAGAGTGTTAAAGAGGAAAAAGCAAGTGCATACTACTCTTTCAAGAGGGTCGTCTGTGAAATAGGGATGTGTCATGACTGATATAGAGGGCTGGAGGACGAAAGGAAGGTTTCATCGTGGCTATGGCACTGGTGGTGATGCTGGTGGGGTAGTGGAGGAGGTGGCAGAAGGGATGGTACTGATGACAGATATGAAGGTGGTGGTGGTCTCGGAGGTGATGAAGATGGTAGTGGTGGCAGAGACAGAGAAGGTGCTGGTGAAGATGCTGGTGGGAGGTGCTGGTTTAAGTGATGGTACAGGAGGTGATGGTGGTGGTAGTGGTGATTGTAGAAATGGAAATAGTAGTTTTAAATAAAGAGAGTACTTGAGCATGTTTATCCACTAAGGTGAAAGAACCAGTAAGAGAAAGAGAATAAAGAAAAAAAAAAAGGATGGAGTAGGTCCCAAAGGAAAATAGACAAGGAGGTTAGAGCACAGGTGGAAGAACCGAACTGCAACACCATCTTCCATGGTTAAGGTTGCCATAATGAACTGCCTGCAGCTCTCCAAGTGTGTCATGGACTTGTATGCTGCGCTGCCTTTATACTGGAGATATTCCCTTAGCCTAGAACATCCTTTCTACCTCTTGTCCTCTCTATATTCTATTTTTTCTTAAAAAAATAGAAAAAAAAAGTCTTCCAGGAAGACTTTTCTAATCCACTCCCCAGTTTCATAGGATGCCTGTTCTCTGGGCTTCCATAATACACACTCATGGTCCATCACAGGACTTTTCATAACATGTTGTAATCATTTTAATCTCCAGTAGAATTTAAGATCCATGAAAGCAAACATTGTGTTTCATTAGACTTTCATTTATGAATTCAACAAAATTGACATAGCACTACTACTACTAATAAAAATCTATTGAGCTCTGACCAAATGCCAAGCAATAGAGAATGAATTTCAACCCACCTGCTTTTGTGAATAAAGTTTTATTGGAACACAGCCACACCCATTCATTTTTATATTGTCTATGGCTGCTTTCTCACTACATTGGCAAATTGAGTAGTTGAGACAGAGAATATATGGTCTACAGAGCCTAAAATTTCATTATCTGACCCTTTACAGAAAGTTTTCCAGCCCCTGGTTTAACAAATAGAAATACAATAGTAAATCAACCCTGTGTCATAGGAATCTATACTTCAGTGGGAGACACAAGCAATTATCATGCAATGTTACATGTATTTTGATAGTAGAAATTAAAATTGCTATTGGAGCACTTATGTTTTAATCCAAACTTTGCAGGATCAGGGTTTTTGCACTAGCACTGGCTGGCATACTAGTAGATGCTCTATAAGTGAACTGATTTTTGTTGAAGGGAAGAATTCATTCAGGACATGAAATACTTGAGCAAGATGCTAAGAGATAAGAGTTGAGACACTCTTCCAAAAGACTACTGGTATTTCTACTACAGGGAACTAAACCCTCAATTATCACATTGTAAAGCCTAAATTATCCAAATCTTTCAGACTTGGATCCTGTTCCAAAGAGGTGAGACTCCAGCTGGGGCCCCCCCAAGCAATAAAATAAAAAATCTGATTCTGGTGTCCAGTCTGCAGGGCTGACTGTAACACTTGCTAACGGCTGGGAGAACTATGTAGTCTTTATATTGTTCTTTCAACTTCTTTCCCAAGACTTTATTGTGTCTTTTTAATGTTAAAGCCTAGCTAAAAAGATGACCTTAATATCCTCTTGTTTCTCTTTATTTTACATATACACATACACTCACAGTCTTATGTTATACTCAACATTGTTTCACAAATAATACATACATCTATACATATACACACACAATACATATATACACACAGCCCACACATCTTTCATACATATAATGGAATCTCATATCTCTAAAAAAATATGTGCAGAACTCAAATCTAATGCATCCATACTTATATATAAATTTATCCTACATCAGAGATGGCAAATAGGTTCTACTGAAAGGTCAGTGACAATTAATCACAGAGGCTGCACTAGGTTGAGAAAGTTTGGGAGGCAACTTCTGAGCACATAAGAAGTAGAGGACTATAATTCTTCAGTGACACTGGTCTTGGATACCAGAGGTGAAATGGTGGACATGAGTCAACTTATTTGCCACCGCTGACACTTAAGGATGTCATATTCATAAAGTTCTTAAATATACTCTTGCCCCAAGCTTACCACATGTAAATGGACAGTGACTGGCTCTCCCAAGAACTGAGACAGGTGGAAAAGTTCTTGATGGGGATGACCTTGATGGAGAAAATAAGAATAATAATAACTTACTTCTGCAAAGCACTTTACTGATTTCAAAGTATCCTCATGGGTGTTATCTCATTGAATCTCTGCAATTTTCTTTATTTATAGATTACAAAGCCCAAGTCAGTAGAGCTCAGCAGTTGCTCATTCATGGTCATGTGGAAATTTTGGCAGAAACTTAACACAGAAGGTTTGACTCCCAGCTGTGATACTTTCAGGGACAAAAGGCAGCATCCCAGGTAATTGGAGGTAGCACACTGCTCTGAGGTAAGAGTGAGCAGGTGTTACCACACATTATTTTACTCATTCATGTAGTCAACATGTAGTCTTACTGTATGCAGGACACAATCACGAAGATTATGAGAGTGGTTTGAAAAGTTATGACAAGATGTTCTGAAGAAAAAATGTTATATACAAGGCAAGAACTTACTACAACATTACAAGTGTTAAAACAAATAGTCAATTAATAAATACATATCTATCACCTCCCATGGGCCAGGCACCGTGCTAGGTGCCAGAGATACAAATAAGAACAAAAAAGTCCCTAATGTGGGGTGTCTTGATGGCTCAGTTGGTTAAGCATCTGCCTTCGGTTCAGGTCAAGATCGCAGAACCCTGGGATTGAGCCCCGCATCAGGCTCCCTGCTCATCGGGGAGCCTGCTTCTCCCCCTCTCTCTGCCCCTCCCCCTGCTTGTTCTCTCTCTCTCTCTCTCTCTCTCTCTATATATATATATATATATATATATATATATGGAAAATAAATAAATAAATAAAATCTTTTTAAAAAAAATCCCTAATGCTAAGGAGCTCACAGGCATTTTTTTCTTAGTTCCCTAAATTAATTCCCATTCTAATAATTTGATTTCCATACAAATCACCTGTGTTAATGTGTTAAACCTGAGAATTTTTGTCAAGTGGGCTCCAAAAACCTGAACTTTTAATAAGTTCCAAAATATCCCTGATGCAAGTACTATTCACTATGAAATTCATTACTAACCCTTCCAAAGAGCCACATAGGCCGCATAAAATGTAGGAACCTGGTTTCTGGTCTGCTAGTCTCCAAAAGAATGAATACCTGAGGCGTTCTTCCATCCAGGCCTCCATGTTCAGTGCCAGTTTGAAATATTCTGTATGCTGAAAACATGAATTCCATAAACCTCATCAAGTTGCTGATGATGTTCTATATCTGCTCCTGTATCTCTATCTATGCAGGTGTATATAAGCATACTGTGCAAAATACACTGGTGCTTTAACATAGTTCAATAGCTTTTGAATAACCTTTCTAACTATAGCTGAATGAAAATAAAATGCCCCAACCACAACCCTATGCTCCTATATGCATCATCAGCAAGCTGGGGGCTACCCTAATCTTTTCAGACCCATATCTTAGACACTTGCTAATTTGTTACATATTTTCCCCTTACAAATTATCTTGATTCCCTACTGTCCTGATTTACCTTGCATAAAATTGTTGAAGACATTCATTTTAATTTGATATAAACCTACTCCCTTGCATGAAATCATGGCACTGTGCATGAGTATCCATATTTTTAGCAAACAATTACATCATGTGGCCATATGATGTAATACTATAAAGCTGTTAAAATAATTGTGTAGCAGAATAATAGACAGAATTATGAATGATATTCTGTGGAAAAATTAAGTTGCAGAATAAGAAATCTCACTTTAACATAAAATACATATACATATATCATACATATGTGTACATATAAAACACATATATTCTTTAAGGGGCGCCTGGGTGGCTCAGTCTTTTAAACATCTGCCATGGCTCAGCATAATGTTAAAGTCATGATCTCAGGGTCCGGGGATCGAGCCCCACGTCGGGTTCCCTGCTTGGTTGGGAGCCTGCTTCTCCCTCTCCCTCTCACCCTCCCTCTCCCTCTGCCCCTCCCCCCAACCTCCTCCCCCTCCTTGCGCACATGTGCTGTCTCAAATAAATAAATAGAATCATTTTAAAAAATTAAAATAAAAAAATAAAATACATGTATTCCTTGAAAACGTAGGAATATTTCTCATAATGGCTACCTCAGATAATAAGATAATAAGTGATTATTATTTTTCTGGGTTTTTTGCATTTATATATTTTCTTAAATTTTCTACAATGTGCTACTTTGTGATCAGAAAAAGGTATTATTTAGCAAGACAGTATATTCAGTATGCTTCTATTCTTTTTTAAAAGTTATGCAAGAATAACATGCACACAAATATTATTAGTATTTATCTTTGAGTGAGAGATTACAAATGATTTTTTTCTTCTTGGTGCCTTTCTTCATTTTTAATTTTCTATAACATGCATGTATGGTTTTACTTTTAAAAGTAAAACAGAACTACAAAAAAATCCAGAGCTGGATTAACAGAAATTATCCTCAAAAGGTAGAACGTTAAGTCATTGTAAAACCTGGATATTTGGGGGCATTATGGGCCTTTTCTTATTACAGACTTCACCTTGAGAAACACTTTACCTGAAATCTATCATCTCTAGCCTCATTATTTCTTCCTCTAAAAGAATTTTTACCCAAAAACAACTTCCTTTGGCACATTATAGCAACTGTTACCAGTATAATAAATACAGAATATTGTGAAAGCAACGAAAGATAAATTTTCTAACACCCCATAAAAATTTAAAAATAAGCAAAAATAGGCTATCAAAAGAATTTTGATAAGAAAATCTAAATTGAGTGATGGTTTTATGTATATATCTTAAAATAGAAATATGAAGCCATCATCATGTAAGTTCAGCTCAGAAGTTGGGATTATTTGGACACCTAACACACTACTGAAAACCCATTTCTGCAGGGGAGCTGGTAGCCTCATCACAACAGTTCCTGAAACGGATTTGAGGCACACATTTGGGCCTTAATAAAAGGAGTAACAGTGTGGTCATGAACACTTTCATTTTAAAATGGGAGACATGACTCTAGCCTCAAAATGAGAAAAGATTCCCTATCCCCTTTGACAGAACACTGTTGGCTATGGTAACAGCCCACTTGCCTATGGCTGAGCAGCTTTGGATGGCTTTGAGCGGACAAGCGAAGACATGTTTGAATCACCTTGCTCACACAGCAACCTGACCAAAAAGCCCTTTACATAAAAACAAATTATCCACTTTTTTTTTTTTTTTTTTTTTAACCCCATGGCTTGGAGGCAGTCTATGTGGTGAAGACTCTCAAATGTGTATCTCCAGCTTGGACCTCTCCTTTGAGCTCAGACTTCCATTCCACAGCTCCATGTGGAGGCCTGATCACTATTTGACATTTCATATGCCCAAAACAGAATTAATCATTTCTCCCATCTCCATCACAACCACATCCTGCCCCATCCACTCAGTTATTCAGATCAGAAACCTTGGAATCATTACCACACTGCCTATTTTAACTTCTTTTAAACATTTGTCAGTGCCTGTTTGTTCACATACCTTTCATCAGACTCTCTCCATTAGAGTATCAGTTCTTTCAGGGAAGGAATGCAATCTGTTCTGTTCACCACTACATTCCCAGCATCTAAAATAGTGTCTGACATACAGTAGGTACTCAATACCATTTACCACCTCTGTGACTCATGGACCTCCTTTTCTCCATCAGTAAAGTATACTAAGATTAACTACTTCTTAAGAAAAGTGTAAAATTAAATTAAATGATGTAAATTTGTGCCAGGTATACAGTATACACTCAGCAAATGAGAACTCCTCCTCACCCTGGTAACTTGGAGGAGTAACATATCAATCTAATCACACTTTCACAAACAAGCCTTAAGGAAATGGAAAGAGAAAAAGGAAAACTAAAATAGGTCGAGAATAGAGTATTGGATAAAGGTTGCAAATTACTAAATTAATTATAGACAGGTACTAGCTGTACATATTTTGATAAAAGCAGCAAAAAACTAGACTTCAAATATTCTTAGCACAAGAAAATTACACTTTAGGCCCTGAAAAGAAAAGCTTGCATTTCTTTGTCAATACTTTAACTGAATTCATTTTCCTATAACTTGGGAGTTTCTTGTGGGACCATGTGGCTTCTGGGCACCCATTGAATTCTCCCACCTGTGAGCTGGTTATTTAATATCCTCAGGTCTAGAGAAATAAAAGAATTTTCTCTAGTCTATTTTTTTTAAAGATTTTATTTATTTATTCATAAGAGACAGACAGACAGAGAGGCAGAGGGAGAAGCAGGCTCCCCGCTGAGCAGGGAGCCCGATACGGGACTCGATCCCAGGACCCTGGGATCATGACCCAAGTCGAAGGCAGACGCTTAACCATCTGAGCCACCCAGGTGCCCGAATTTTCTCTAGTCTAATCCAAATCTAGAATCTAGGAAAAAACAACTGGGTAAGGAAGACGATTTTTTTTAGTAGCCATGAAGAATGCCCTGGCTTGCAAACATATGAGTTTTGAGAAGGACTTTTGTGCCAGACAAAAGAAACAGAGAACTCAAGAACTGAAAAGCATGATTAATGCAACATCTCAAAGGCTGCATTAGATTATCTTTTAAAATCTCTTTGATCTCCAAGACTCTATAAACCTCCCCGTTTAAACCTTCCTTTTAAAATGAATTCTACAGTTTCTACAATTATCCTTTATTCTTGCAGTATGTCCGGGAAAGCTTGAGTTCAGTAGTTGGTGCTTGATAACTGTCTAGAGATATTTCCTGTGTTTTTACCCTCAGAGGGTCATCTTACAGAAGATGCATTATAGAGGGATGTATACTGATAATGAGTAGAAACTAAGCTCCTATGGACAAGCACCTCATTTTGTTCCACGGCAGCCCGTACTAGGCCCATTCTGATGAAAACCATTCCTGAAAGGATTTTCCTCTCTCTTCTTCCCACCTTCCAGTCCCCTTGAGACTCCCCACTTAGAAACTCCACATCAGTACCATATCCACCCTTCCCTCTTCCCCACTTTCCCACCCTTTGTCCCCACTCTCCATCATTCCATTTTACCTCACATGTGTGTACACACACACACTCCCTAAGGCTTCAGAATAAAAATTTAATAACTTTTCCGTCCAAATAGGTGGGAATCCCTGTTTTAAAGGAGGTTGTAAACCTGCAAGGGCATGAGACTGGTTATCTTTAACTCAATAGTCCTATATTTCCATGGCACCTTCCAGGCACTTCTCTTTTTAGCTTCACAACAATCTTGTAAAGAACTAAGAGGGATTCAATGGGAAGAATGCAGGAATGTCTGATGCAGAAGGCCTGGAAGCCTGGATTATGAGGAGAAGGAAGAGAAAAAAACAAATTTCTAGGATACTGTCCCAAAAGACCATAAGCCATCAGGTGAAGAATATGCTGGTACAGACAGCAGTTTTGACAAGAAGCGGCAGATTTATCTTTGTTGCAGGTCGAAGGAGGCTTACACCACTGATAGGACCTTAAATGGAGGTGAAGAGGGTGGGGTCACAGGGTACAAACTACCATCTAGTAAAGTCAAGATTTGGCGAAAGAAGAATTTCTGCTTTGATGGGGTTCCATGATGTTACGAAGCTTCATTTTTCAAGAAGAAGGGGCTTTCCAAGACTTAGAAAATATAAGAGAGAAGGAATCTTAAAGTCTGAGCCTTATGATCCGACAGAAATAGAAGATAAACCAAAGGAAAATGAGCTGAGACAACAGAATAAAATGTTTCATGCATTTCACGTTTGCCAAGTAATGTGAGACTGCGTTTCAACTGTATAGAGTTCTCTCACACAGAAATAGAAGGCTGTTCCACTTTAAACTGCGTGTGTGCTAAACTCTAGTGAAAATGGTGAGAAAGGGAGCCAGGGAAAGGAGAAAGCAGTCAGGGTAAGGACCACCGGGATGGTACTCTCCAGAAGCACTCTTCTGTGAAGAAAGCTCCCTTCAGGGGTAAAAATGAAGACTGATCTAAGAGTAAGTAAATAAGGTAACAAGAAACTCACCAAGAAAAGCCCTTAGCCAAACTGAGGGGCTGCCCTTTGACCCTCAGCTATGGCAGGACAGAATGATGAAATCAGTTTGATCATGAGACTCTTCAGTAAACTGAATGTTCTGGATGGGGCTACATGGGGCTCTGGCAATTCTGAGTAAAGTGTCTCCCCACCAATTTCTTCAAACCTACCTTCCCAGAAAAACAGGTAGAGGGGCTGATGAATTAGTTTTGCATTTGTACTAACAAATTAAAACGGTTTTCTTCCCAGTCTTTAAGGTTTCCTTCAACCTTACCTAAAGTCAATACAAATTATATCTATCTTGCACTTGTTATTAAAGATGTCTGGAGTGTTATTAAAAAAAAAAAAAAAAACCCAGACGCTATTACCACCTTAGAGTTAGAAAGTGAATAGCCACGTTTATCCCCAGAATCAGGAAGTTCAACAGAGACACCTTGTTTAGAAGAGGCGTCCAAGGTCACTGGTGAAGTCGGAAAGAGCTTGTGGCTTCAGGTAAGTCTTCGTCCCCAGTTTTGAGCAGTGTCTCCTTAGCTGTCCCCAGACGACAGGCTGTGGTCGCGAGAGGGACTTTCCCAGAGAGAGACTGTCCTAAAGGGCAGCTCGGGTCCACGCTGCGGTTTTCAATGGTTTGCATCTCCTCACGGGGACAGGGAATGGTTTCCTGGGGTGGGTGAAGACCGCGAGGCGGACGCCAGCCCCGGCTCGCAGCTGATCTGGGATCCCGGCGGGCGCGAGAAGGAGGTTGTGCAAGCAGACCCTCCGGCCCTCAGCCGTTTCCCTCAAGCCGCGGGAACCCGGGCCTCTACAGTGCGCCGTCCCCGCCCCAAGTGGCTCCGGGACAGAGGTGCGACACAATCCGCTCGTCTCTGGAGCCCCGGACGGAGCCCGCAGGTCGCGAACCCCGGAAGCAGGCCCCGTGCGCCCCCGGCGCGCGGCCCTCACGACGCTCACGTCCCGGCGCCCCACCTCCCGGCGCCGACCCTTTTGGTCCCCGCCCTTCTCCTCGCGACGTCCGCAGCTCCTGCGGCTGCCGAACCCGCTCCTGAGGCCCAGGGGCCGCGGACACCGAGAGCGCGGGCGGCCAAGGCACCACGTGTCCCGCCCAGGCTGGCGCGGGCAGAGCGGGCCGGGCCCGGCTCCTGGAGCCTGAGCGCCCGCCGGCGGCGGCGCCGGGCCGCGTGCGCACCCGACCCCGGCCCAGCCGGGCCCCGGCCTCCCGGGCGCGCGTGGATGCCTCCTCCTGGATGGCGCGATGGGCCCCTTCTGGAAGAGAGAGGGTAAGAGCGGGCGTCTTTGCGGGGTCCAGTGTCAGCACCCGCGGGCACAGGAGGGCGACTAGCCCTCTTGGGTCCAAGGAGAGCGGAGAAGGATACTCCAGACCAGCGTGGGTGAGGTGGGGTATCAAGATGCTCGGGGGGCCCACAGAAGGAGGTCTTGGAAGATGGGGACTCTCAGCAGAATAGAGGTGACAGTGTCCCAGGTTGACTGGTCATTGAGGTGGTTGGGCTAGATTCCTTGTCACAGCAGGCAAGGCTGACCAGGCCATAGGTTTTGGATCTCCCTTTACTAATTGTCCTCCGGAGTTGAGCTTGGAAATGGTGCCTTTTGATAAGGAAGGTTCAGTAAAGAATTGGTGTTACCGAAAAAGAAAGCAAGCCTCGGTAGATCTCTCCAAAGACGTGGATGGCCCAAAGTCCCCAGACGACACTTTTCAAGTTTCTGCTTCCTTGGGGATTTTTCATACAGATTATTCGAGGTGAAGAGGGAGGACCGAATTTTCTTCAGTATGTTGTTGAAGGGCTCAGCTGATGCGCTCAAAACGTCCTCAAACAGGGTGGCATCAACAGGTGCGAATTAAGATGAATAAATTGTAGACAAAGAGATCGGTAAGCTTAAAATGGTGCATGGGAAGAGATTCTTAAAGCTTTAAATGGAAGGAGTCACTTGGGAAAAACTGCTTTTCCTGTTGTTTTTATCCTGTTCTATAGTGTGGAGCAAGGAGTGATCTCTAAGAAAGCCGGAAACTCCACTGCTAAGTTCTTTGCAGGTCCTCTGGCACTGACCCCAGACCCTGGGCAGCAGAAGCAAAGAGCTGCTTGTGTCTCAATCTCCTTTCTCAGAAAAGGGCTAAATGTGAACCCCAAGGTCCAGAATCTTCAACTTAAAGTTTCTGCTGCAGCACTGCCCACCCAGATGCATGGCTAGGCACATTTTAGGGATGTTTGCTTCATTTTCTCCAAAGGGTGCCCTTGGGAGCAAAGGGAGTCAAGTAATCCCAGTGCCAAGTTTTCTCCACCTGTACCTTTGGAAGAACAGTAGCCCCTGTCCGCTTGAGAGATGGGTCCAAGTCAGATCATGTTTTTATTTGCTTCAGATTTTAGAGCAGCAGTATATTTTCATAATGCAGCTTTTGGTTACTTAAGTTGTTTGACAATGACATTATTTTAATGCAGAATACATTTAAATACATTCAGTCCTTATTGATCTCCACATATTTAAATACTTTCTTAACTTGCTTTGCATTTAATAATCTTTAAAGTAATATCATGATTGAGAACAATAATTACAGGAGTTGTTAAATGCTGGTGCCCTAAAAAAAAAAAAAAATTAGAGTCCAAACCCATTTTTACAGATGAGTTACTGAGACTAGAGAGTGAGTTGTCCAAGGACATGAATTAGCCAGTGGCAAACTTAGAACCAGCCACCTCCTAACACCCAGTCCTGCGGTTTTCCCATATTTTAGTAAAAATATGTAAGGGCTAAGCATAAATGAGTAATTTTATAAACTAGTGATTGGCAGGTCTTAGAGATGGGGTGAAGAGGTCTGTGATTTTAAAGACGTGTCATGAAGGAGATCTTTGGGATGATGGAATAGCTGTGTATCTTGACTGTGATGATAGTTATATGAATCTGCACGTGTGATAAAATATCAGTTACGCACACACATTGGACTAATGTCAGCCTCCTAGATTTCATATTATACTGTCGTTATGTAAAATACAGTCATTGGGGGAAACTGAGTGAAGGATATATGGACTTCTATACTATCTTAGCAACTTCCTATGAATCTATAATTATCTCAAAATAAAAAGTCGCTTTTTAAAGTAATTTTGTAAGTACTTCAAAATCCAACATTGACTATTTTGTTAACTCTGAGTGGTACACAAAATACCTTGCTTTGCTGTATATGCTATTTTAAGTATGTGATAACAAACTAATGCCTGCATGTTTGCTCATTTGATATTTTAAAAAACATGTGCACTCCTAAGGTATATCTGCTCACGCTAGGTTATCAGTATATCCTGGAGATACTAAACAGCATCTTCGCAAGAGATAGCAATTTGAGGTAATTTACTTAAGATTTTGGAAAATAGAAGAAAGTGTCTCCTTTAAATAGTTATTGTGCTAATATAACAGTCAGGTGTTTTTCTTTCATTTTTTTTTTTTTTTTGCATGAAAATACTGAGGTCTTAGGTCTACAGTTGGTCTTTCCTCTTCTTAGCAGGATGTTTTCTGTGTTTCAGGTGATTAAATGGATAGATATCACTACGCAGAAGTGATGGGAGGACATAGGCTTCCTTTAGAAAGAAACTGTTAGTCGTAATGACTTTATTCTTTACGAGAATTTAGGAATGTAAATTTATTAAAATATTTGAAAAGTTTTTTGTGGATTTTTAGAGCTCCCTCATCAATTCCAGGGTGAGGTTTCTCTTATAGGGTTCACCACCAATGGCAAAAGCCCTAGAACACATTCCAAAGGAGATGGAAAACTAAATCTTTGGTGGTCCTGTAGACTGAGGTCCTTGTAGATCATGGCAAAGGAAAGGAAGTTTCTTGTATACACACTTCTGACCAAAGAAATATCATTCTCTGAGGTGCCTGAGTAGCTCACTTGGTTGAGCGACCGATTCTTGATTTCAGCTCAGTTCATGATCTCGGGTCGTGAGCTCGAGCCCTGCATAGGGCTCAGGGGGGAGTCTGCCTGAGATTCTCTCTCTGTCCCTCCCTCTGCCCCTCCCCCTGTGCATGCTGACTCGTGCTCTCTCTCTCAAATAAATAAATCTTAAAAAAAAAAAGAAAGAACTATCATTCTCCGTGAGAGGAGGAAATATTTCCAGAACTTCAGTTACTCTAGTACACTTCACAATTTCTACCATTTCTAAATACAAATTGTACTACTATTTACTTATTTACCAAAATTTATATTGACACACTGTTTTTTGTTGTTTTTTTTTTTTTTTTACTTAGCCTTCATCTAGGGAATAATATCCATGAAATACCAAGTTTTATGTGTTAGTTATATTTCTTCCAACACATACAAATAAATGTAAAGATTTGAAAGAGACCTATCCATGAACCACTTAAAATCATCCTGGGTACCACCAGTGGTACACTCAGGACGCAGGAGCACTATACAGTGGCAAAGCTTCAGGAGTCACTCAGGTAGTAGTGAGGGAGGCAAGCCCAGCTCCACAGAGCAGCTCGTGATCAGTGGTATAATGGAGAGAGAACTAGGTTGCTTCCACAGCCTAGGAGCCATTTCAAAAATGGCCTATTATCCCTTCTAGAAAAAACAATTTTCATTAAGCTTTTTAAATAATATACTATTCCTAAAAGTACTCTCATTCTTTATTGGAGTGAAGCATCTCAGCAAGTATATTTATAAAGCTCTGTAGAAACTAAAAGCAATATTTGGTTTTTCTTTCTATAATTTATGGTAATGACTTTACAGGTTGTCTCTCGGGCTTAATCACCAAGTCGTATGAATGTGGGCTTTTTCAGTCTCTCTCAGAGTAGGTTAACTCAGTTTACATGAACTATAAGGCATTTGGTTTGGCATAGAAATCCCCTTGAAAAACATCATGGATGAAAAAACCTTTGCATTCTTCAAGTGAATTCTAAAAACTATATGAGAAAAGAAGGGTAGATGAGTATGAAAGGACCAAAACAGCATTCCTAAAAATGCTTTTAAGGAGCTTTAACTCCTTGGGCTTCTGCTGGTTCCAAAATGAATTTTACAGCCATCAAACTTAAGTGAGAATATCCACTCATCAAAAGAGAAGACAGGAGCGCCTGGCTGGCTGAGTTGGTGGAGCATGCAGCTCTTGATTTCCGGGTTGTGGGTTTGAGCCCCCCCGTTGAATGCAGAGATTACTTAAAACTAAAATCTTAAAAAAAAAAAGGAAAAGACAAACATTTACTGTAACAACATGTGGCTTACAAAGGCATTCTTCAGAGCTGTGATTCCTTTTTATTTAAATAATCTATTTGCAAGCATTAAAAGGATTGGTTGCTTTGTTTTTAACTTTGTTTCTCAAGAAATATTAGCATGCCTCATGGACAGTTGAAAAATATCTTCCTAGACCTTACCTACCACAAAATCCATATTTGAGAGAAAAAAAAATGTTCATTTTTTGACTATGATGGAATTGATATAAGGGGAAATTAACTGAGTCACAACCTAAATCCCCCAGTTATTTCTGACCTTTGTTTCAAAAAAATCTAAGTTATTTACAAAATCAAATCGGATTATTTTTAATACATGGTAATTTCAAGAAATATTTTCTTGGGGTGTCTGGTTGGCTCAGTAGGTGGAGCACGTGACTCTTGATCTCGGATGTAGGTTCAAGCCCCACGTTGGGTGTAGAGATTACTTAAAAAAAATAATCTTTAAAAAAATATTTTCTTTATCCTATTATCAATACAAATAGAAAAGCAAGAAGTTGGATGAGGACAGAATCATTCATAGGTCTATCACTAGACCACCTCATTTTGGAATTATAGTTGGCCACAGCCTGAAGAGATTTAAAAACAAAGACAAGATGTTTTTCCTTAAGGAGGATGATACTGTTGTTGGAACAATCACTGCCAGGTGACAGATGATTTCATCCTCTTCTCTAACTTATTTAAGTTTTTGAAAAGCTAATCAAAGATAATGGAGGACGTTGGGGCTGCTGAGTCAGCAAAGTATTCAACATGTTGGTGCATGTGGCATACAACTATGTATATATACATACCTGTTGACTCTGTATTCCATCTGGTTTAGCATTTTGCCCCAGCAAAGTGTCAATTGTGTAATGAATATTTTATAAAGAAAATGTAAATGAATGAATAAATGCATTAGGTAACAACACCTATTTGTCACAGTGTAATGTGCTGTTCACCCAAAGTAACTTCATGTCCTATGCTAAATGCATAGGAAATCTCCAGTATAAAGTCAGCCCACAGGGTGCCTGGGTGGCTCAGTTGGTTAAGTGACTGCCTTCGGCTTGGGTCATGATCCCGGAGTTCCAGGATCGAGTCCCACGTCGGGCTCCCTGCTCAGCAGGGAGTCTGCTTCTCCCTCTGACGCTATCCCCTCTTGGGCTCTCTCTCTCACTCTTTCTCTCTCTCAAATAAATAAATAAAATCTTAAAAAATAAATAAAATAAAGTTAGTCTACAAAGAGCACATTTATAGAGTGCTTATATAATTTAATGTCCATACCGGGAAAATATAGAATGCAGACTCCACAGAACAGAGATTTTTGTTTCTATTGTATTCCCAGCACCTAGAGCAATGCTTGGCAATATTAGGTTTTTAATAAATATTTTCAAACGAATGAGTGAATAAAAGAATACATGTATATATATATACACATAAGCATATTTACATTTATGAGAAATTATTAGCATTAAATTCAAAATTCAGCTCTAGGTTATTTTTCCATATGATCTTGTGAGTTGCCAAATTGTGGTTAAGGTGAATTCTTCTAGGATAAGGGCCGTCCATTTCATCATTGGAAAGATCTAATTATCCCTATATTGAGATTAAATTTGAACTCAACTAATTGGAATGTCTTTATTGTCACCCAACCAGAAATTCTTAATAATGCTATCATGCGAAACCTGCCAGATTCCTCACTGAGGTCCATATGTTTTGCCACGTGTCCCAAGTTGGCAGTTTATGCGCCAGATTCAGTCTGCAGATACATTTCGTTTTGTTTTAAAAACCAGGGGAGTATTCACTAATAAAAAGTTGCAGTTAGAATTTTTCTTAATCAAGAGGCTTTACAAAGAAATCCCTTATTTCTGGTTTCCCTGGAAAATAAATAATAAAGTTAGAGCTGAGTAGTGGTAGCTGAGCACAATCTCTTTTCTTCACAGTGCCCATTACCATTCTACTTGATAGTACACTGGGCCATTTAGCTTATTTGTGTTAATTACTTTGACTAAATAAGCTTCTAAGTTTGTGACTTCTGTCCTAACTATTTCTCAGGTTTACTAGTCTTAACCCCATCAAAACAAAACAAAAAAATGAAGCTAGGCTTGCCCCAGTTTGGAGCCCAAGCTGATTTCTAAGTAATACATTTGCTGTCCTAAGAGCTCATAGACCATCTTTTAATTAATTTGTGCCAGAATATTGCCTGATTTTTTTTAAAGATTTTATTTATTTATTTGACAGAGAGAGCGAGAGAGCACAAGCAGGGGGAGCAGTAGAAGGAGAGGGAGAAGCAGGCTTCCCGCTGAGCAAGGAGCCTGATGCAGGGCTCAATGCGGGGCTCAATCCCAGGACCCTGGGATCATGACCCAAGCTGAAGGCAGACTCTTAACTGTCTGAGCCACCCAGGCGCCCCTATTGCCTGATGTTTCATTCAGTCTCACCAATGTTTTAGAGACTGTTTAATTTTTGAAACTCAGAACTATATGCTTCTTTTCTAAATTTGTACCCTTTTGGCATCTCTCCCTATCTCCAAGATTCTTAAAAGACATTAATAGTGTTACCATAATCCTGTTTGTAAAAGGTGAAATTATAAAGCCTAGGACATAATTTGTCTGTCAAATGAACTAAATACCTTCAGAGAAACTAGTAACATCACTTGGCCTGAGCTTTAGTCTCCTTTGCCAAGTTTTATTCTATCCTTTTTAGTTTGGAGATCATTTGACATGATAGAGAAGTAGAAGAGTAGGTACAAAGTTCTATTTTCTCTTAGTCACCTATTATTAATAAATGAACTGCAACAAGTAATGATTTTATACTTTTCTTTCTCCAAGCGTAATTGAAATGAATATTGTTTTCATTCTTAATATTTTTGGAAGTCAGAGTTCAAAATTAGATTCTGGTCCTCCTGAACCATAGTTTTGCTGTACCAGATGTTCTTGGACCAGAGCTGTGGATTTTTCAATTTTTCACATTAATAATAGTACTTATTATCATAATATCTAACTCGGATTTTAAATTAATTAAACACCATTATTTTGTGTGATGCATGGTGAGATTACAAAATAATGTATATATAAAAATACATACCAAAATATCCTGAAAAAACACTCCAAAGTTGAATTTGTAAGATGAATACAGAAGGGGGAGAAAGTGACAAGTTATCTACTTGTCTGAAACTATGGAATAAAATATTAACTTAATCTCAGAAGTGCACATATTTTCTTATTCCCTGAAGAAAACTGCAAACCTTTGGTGACCCAACCAAAGACAGTTACCTGAGTTTAAAACCATAAAAGCCAATTTAAGTTCAACTTACTAATAGTGAGCATTTCTTTCCCAAGGGCATAGCTGACATCTTTTGTAGTACAAATGAAGAATGGGGTAGAAGGTAATATTAACCTGTCCTCTCCCTTCTTCCTTGATTTCACCTGTGCCCAGGGAAACTCAATTCATAATTTCTTCAATTTCACACCATTAATACACATTAAGTTAACTCTAAAAGGTAGAGTATAATAGTCTGAGTGAGTAGGAGCCATTAAACCTAATGACACTTAAATGCATTTATCACAGTGATGCATGTCTTTAGGAAGGCCATTATGTTTTTCCGTAAGATAGAAGGGGTTTGAAAGTATAAACTTTATATTATCTAGCTGAACATTCTTTTGTATTCATTTGATCCTTAAAACATATTAAGATGGAAGATGGCTACTATAAAGTTATTTCTTACATTTTAACCTAAGGGGAACGTTTCCTGTAGGTCTCAAGAGTAAGGCTGAGTGCTTTGGGTCCTTTGTCCATGGTGCTGAAATTGGCTCTTCCCTCGGTGGCCCCACTACAGGGTCAGATAGAGCAGGGGCGGGGTAAGGGGGGTAATTGATGTTTGTCCCAATTAATGACTTATAAGAATACAAATAAGGATTAGAAATTAATGTATTGTTCAACTTTATAATCAGCTTAGCAAGAAAATTTGCACACACGTCAAGTTTGTGTATTTGAATAATGTGCAACGTGGAGGCTGAAATAGCAAATATTTGTTTTTAACCCATTTGAAATACAGCTTGGGAATTTTCGTCATTTTGCTCCTACATGTCCTTATTCATTAAGATATACCAACATCAGTAATATTTAACAGTTGTCAATTTCTATTTGTTTTCCCAACACTCTTCATTTTGGCTTTTCTTAGGCCCTATTATAATAATAATGCTTTCTCGTTGATTTGCTTTATATTCTTCCAGTACAATGAAAAACAGCATTAATCACGGATCTGTACTTCTGAAACAAATAATGCAATATATGTTAAGAAAAAAAAAAGAAGAAGAAGATAGCAGGAGGGGAAGAATGAAGGGGAGTAAGTCGGAGGGGGAGACGAACCATGAGAGACCATGGACTCTGAAAAACAAACTGAGGGTTCTAGAGGGGAGGGGGGTAGAGGGATGGGTTAGCCTGGTGATGGGTATTAAAGAGGGCACATTCTGCGTGGAGCAGTGGGTGTTATGCACAAACAATGAATCATGGAACACTACATCAAAAATTAATGATGTAATGTATGGTGATTAACATAACAATAAAAAATTATTAAAAAAAGAAAAACAGCATTAAAAATTATGTGAAATTAAACTTCTTACTTTAAACATATGTTAACACATGAATAAGGTACACTGTTAGGTTTTGTTTCCTCTTCATGGCCTTAACTTTCTTAAAACCTTTTTTTATCCCATTATGCTATGCCTTGATCTATATTTCACTGTCCTAAGGAGATTTTTTTCTTTTTACACTACCTGCTTTTATCTGCCAGTAAAAATTTTGCACACCAAGGAGAAGAAAGAGGTAAAAAAATTCAGAGGCACATCTTTTGCTTCCTTGGTGGACATTTACAAAAAGTGGGAAATTTCTTTTCTCAATGTCCCCAGTATATCTTTTAAGGAGATCAGGTAACGTTCATGTTACCACAGATTTCCAACTGTTCAGATTTACTAGTCCACAAGGGAGGTTCCATCTCTTGGACTTATTTTTTCCTCCTCAGGATATTTAAACTGGAATCTTTGTCAGACTACATTGGCATTCCCTGAATAAGCAGGAATATAGAGTGCAACTTTAGCATTAGCATCTGCCTAGAACAAAGGGAGGTGACCAGAAGCACCACCTGCCAGTCTCTAGTTTCCCTTTCGGGGGTAGCCACAGTCATTTTAATTCTTGCATTCATTTAAACAAGTCTCCAACCATTGGCTCCAGAACTGAAGCCTGATATAGCTCTTTATATTTGCCTGAGCCAGTGATTTTTTTTATTACTTCCCCTTCTCAGTAGGTAAGTTTGCTTTTGGTGATGAGGGAGGAATATTGGTTTTGTGAAGGGGTTATATTTTTGTCAGAGATTTGTCATAAAAATTAAGGAAGATGTGGTTAACTAAACCACATTTTATAAAATGTCACTGATTTTTCCAGAAAAGTCTAGTTTTGGAGATGGAAGGCATCAGGAGGAAATTTAAGTTTCCAAGTGAGCATTTAAACAGCAAAGATTTATATCTTGATTTATGATTACTGCAAAAAAATTACAAATCATGTATTATAAAAATTTAATTTGTCATTTTGGTAGAAGGTAGCATTCCTTTTATCAAGCCATATAAAGCCATACTTCTGTGTTATTCACTACGAGTATCTCTGATCTGGTTGACAAGGAGAGAACTGCTAACTACAGTGGCATTTGGCCATTCCCACACTTGCCAACTAGATAGCTGTTGAGTGAGTAATTGAGTTTCAGTGAGTTTCTATCCACGGTTTATTCCAGACTTGATAATTTTATACTGCAGGCTTTGCTTTAGAGTGTAACTGAAAAATAATGCTCTTGATCTAGAAGCATTTTAATTAAACTAATTTGAGTGTGATTTGTTAGTTGTTTAGAGGTTGTTCAAATCGAATGCTTCTGAAGCCTATGAGACTTTATACATGCACAAATTAGGACTAAAATGTCCTCTCTGCTGTTAAGTAGAAGTGCTGTATTATTTATTGCTAAACTATCTAGTATGTAGATTTTCAAAAGTAGCTGCCATGAACTTAATAGTCTAGTTTACAAGTTGATGGAGACTCTTGCAGGTGAAACTGGGTTTAAATATAGCTCCTTTCTTAGGGGCTCTGATCCATGTTGAGTGGATGGAGCCATTAAGTGGATGCCAGTTGAACTCCCACCTCAGCAAGGGGGAAAAGGGTTGTTGCCTGCTGCCCTATGGCAGCTTTCTCTCCATTAAGGTGTATACTGTTTTTGCAGAAGTTCAGAAAGCTATCCCAAAGTGATGGTTATTATTGTTAGTAGCCGAGGGATCTCATTGCTAACTAATAACAGAGAGATGTCCCTAATTCCCACACTCACCTGGTGCCCCCAAACTCATCTTATTTGAGGTCACATGGGTGAAAGAGCAAAGCAATTGTAAAAGAACAGTGCCCTTGTTGTGGATGGAAACTAAGAGCAATGTTTTCTAACCTTACCTTCACATTACAATCACATGATGGGTCCCAGGCATCAATATTTTTAGTTTCCCAGGTAATTCTAAGGTTTAGTCAAGGTTGAGAACCACTGCCTTAGAAAGAATTATTTCCCTGCATAATTTTTACACGTCCTTTCCAGCTGCTCTCCCCTCTACCCCAGACAACAATATCAGTTACTAGAGTGGGTTATCTACTTGTGAGAGAAGTAGGGAAGTATCAAGATTAATCCAGCAATCTTGAGTTGCAAGGAATGATGAATGAAATTCATAGGGGGGGCAAACATATTTAGCTTTAGGGGCACCTGGTTGGCTCAGTTGGTTAAGCATCTGCCTTTGGTCAGGTCATGATCTCAGGGTCCTGGGATGGAACCTGCATCAGCCTCCCTGCTCAGTGGAGAACCTGCTTCTCCCTCTGCCTCTGCCCCTCTCCCCTGCTCATTCTCTCGCTCTCTCTCTCGCTCTCCCTCTATGTCAAATAAATAAAATCTTTAAAAAAAACGTATTTAGCTTTAAGATGTAAAGCAAGATGTTTTATCTAAATGCTGATGTATATGGAGTCAGGTATGGAAAAGTAAAATGTAAAAGGGTGTTTAATTTTACTTTTCTATATCTCAACATATCTATAACTAAATATAAAAAGTAGTGTTTGAATTATTCAGCAATGCTTATCACACTTCTCCTGTCCCTGAGACTTGTCTCATCCTGAAGTTTGGGCAACACCGGAGCCAGTTTCCTCATCTAGATCAAATGGCTAGATTACTACTTTACTTAGAGAGTTACTCTAAGGGTTAATGGGATAATGCATGTTAAGATGTCTAGCATGATACCTGATGCACAGTTAATGCTTGATCTAAGTTAGTTTTCCCCTTCCTTCTTCAGCCAATTAATTTTAACATTAAAATAATCCAGGTTAACCTTCAGGCAAGGGGTATGAACAAGCTATTATGTCCCATATATTACGTTAATTCCTCCTTTGTTTTTTAAAATGGATTAATTCGGAGCTTTGCCTGGAATATGATGTGTATTTCTTTGTAATTCATTTCAAAATAATTTAAGAAATTCAAAGTAACTAAGAAATCATGCAGAATATGCAAGATTAATTAATTTGCCTAAATGTTAAGAGAAATGACTAAAAAAAATCCTTATTTTTAAATGCTGCAGAAATCATTTAAAATTGAGTTGTCTCATTGTTAATTGAAAAGTTGTCAGGGATTAATTTGTAGATATTATCTTTAAAGTGTCTTAAGATCTTTTAGTTTTATGAACATTCTCATTTATTGACACAAGTTCTTTAAAAAGCTTCCAACTCAAATCTTAACTCATTTATATATACCACTTGCTTCTTTCCAACCAAATATATATTTCTTGCTCTTTTTTTATCTCCCTTAACAGAGAGAGAATGAGAGAGAGAGAGAGAGAGATTTTTCCACAATGTACACTCTAGGATCTTAGCCAGTTTAAATGTTGATAACTGCTGCCAAAGCAATCCACTGAATGCCAAATTGACACGTTCTTAATTATACAAAAACTCCCATTCCCTGTTGGGTGCCATGTCCAAGCTCAATTTATTAAGAAAATATTTAAATCATTTTTAGTCAGACAACCTCTGGACATCAAGCTATAAATCTCAATACAGAAATTACTTATGCTTTTTCTATTTCAGTTGAATTCTTGCTAATTTATATTTTGTGTGTAAAAAACCTGATGCTGTGCCGTGAACTTGGAGTTAGGCAGCTCCCATTGATATTGAGACCCCAGATTCTGAATTGCTCAACTACAGTTTATGAAATGCACAGCAACCTTAAAATTACTTGTGTTTGTTATGTTCTTTCTAATAATGATAATCAACTACATGATAATTTATTAATGTCAGCAAATGTTTTCCTGAGAAAATAACTGAGAATCTATATCAAGTATGTGCAGAAGTGAGGTGCAGGAAAAGGTGCTTCTAAAATTCATTTTTATTTCTTTGTTTTCTTTTTAATATTTCATTTATTACTGAGATTAGATGATTCAGGGAAAATATAATCTGATATTAAGGAAAAAAATTTCCATTCCTCTTCTTAAATTACATAGTATATTTTAGCACCCACTTTATTAGTTCATTTTGACTTTATAAATGAGTTTTTCAAAAGGTTTACACTAATAACTCCTTTTTAATTCAAGCAGAGGAGGAACACAGTATGCTCATTTTTATGATGAAATATTTATAAAGTACCCACACCATCTTCAGTGCATATTAATTAACTCACAGGCCTAAACAAGAAGAATGAGTCCATTTTATAGAAGGAAAATAAATGACATTAGTCCTTCCAAAATACATGAGAGATTGTTGTATTTTCATATTTCTGAAACACATAGAACAAAACTAGTTTGAAACTTTTCAAATGCTGTAATTACTCAAAGTATTTTAGGGTAAAGTGCTGTTGGCCTAATTGATGTGGCCAAAAATTAAATTCCAGTGGAACAGGAACACACTGGAGCATTGCTGTAAGAATATATCTAGGAAAGCCCTCTGCTGTCTTCTTGAGCTTCCCTCCAGCCCCCACTGAAAGAGACCCTTGAGGTTTAGGCTGAGTGTACTCCTCAGAGGACACATCTGAGAGAATTCTCCATGTGTATATATTCCTTCTATCTCTAATGCTATGAATAATGAATAAGAAGCTTATGAAATATGCACTCACATAGACTTCCTCTCTTTTTTAAAAAAAAAATACTATGCCATACCCATAATGAGGAGAAAACCTAAGAAACCTGAGATAAAATTTATCTTGAACTTATATGACTTCACCATAAAGAATGGTTTTCTGCATATAAATTTGAATCCACTCTATCAAAAAGAATTGTTATGGGGGGGAAAAAACCCAACACTACCTATTTGAAATCAGGAATTTCATGCCTAATTACTATGCTATGAATTGCAAAGAGCAAGTAGCTTCATCTAGATTTATAATTTGAGAGGTGTTATCTCAGTCAGTCCTTTAAAAAGAACCTGTAGATTCTTTTATCCCTTAGAACACAAAGAGGAACAATTCTGTATTGAGATTCCCTTTGATACCTACATAAACTAAACCAAACTCTCTCTCTTTCTCTATGTCTCTCTTCCCCCCATCTCTCTCTCTCTGTCTCTCTTTCCTTTCCTTAGAGAAAAATAGAAACAAAGAAAATTATGTTATACCCAGGATGATATTATATATAAGAAAGGGAAGGAGGGAAGGAGGAAGGGAGAAGAAAAGGAAGGAAGGAATCAGTGTTGTTTGGTAAAAACTGATATCCTGGCAGAGATAAGGCAAATGTTTTTTAATTTAAAATATTATTTGAAGATATATTTAGGGGCACCTTGGTGGCTCAGTCAGTTAAGCATCAGACTCTTTATTTTGGCGCAGGTCATGATCTCAGGGTCTGGGATCCAGCCCCAAGTCAGGGTCCCTACTCAGAGGGGAACCTGCTTGTCTCCCTCTTCCTCTGCCCCACCCACTCTCTCTCTCAAATAAATAAATCTTTTAAAAAAAGATATATTTAAACACTGATGATAGACGTGAACCACCATTTATATACTCATTCAGTAGTACTCACAAAACCAAAAGATAATTACACAATAGACTCCTTTAAAACAGTATTGTAGGAAAAACATCATCATAAGGGTCAAAAGGCATTTAGAAATTAAATGAGCCAGTATACATGGAAATGATTAATTAAGATATATAAGATTAACTAAGATATATAAGATAATGTGTTTAAAGTTGTATTTTTCTGGGATTCTCTTTTTGTAAACATGAAGTCTGAATTTTAAAATTTCTTTAAAGCAAAATGTTACCTTTTTCATGTTCAGTTTTGATGTTTTTATTGGTACATTGGTGCAAACATACATATGTCATAGATAATAACAATATAATTTCTACATCATGGAAATTAATGTATTTATTAGAATTCTGTTCAAAATTCTATTATCCCTAATCTTTCCTTCATTTGGCCTAAGCCCATTAATTCTTTACATTTATATTGCAAATAAAAGTACCTGTGATGAACAGTCCATCATTATTAAGGACTTGGACAGCATAAGCGTGCATGAATTTCCCATGTTTTACACGTGTAACTAGAATCCAGTCTCAGTCAATAGTACTTACAAAAAGACAGTTGAAATCAAGGCATAAGCACTGATTTAAGCTAACAAATGCATGTCCTTCATATAGAAACTTTAAAATCAATGGATGTGGTCTTCTCTGTTATGAATGTATGGTCTCTGGCTGCCTTGCAGTCTCTGGAACAGGTTGGGGAAGAGGAGTGGGATGGGGAGAGAATAACCCCAAAGAAACTTTTCATTGGTAGAATTTCAAACTCGCGCTCCAGAAATCAAAACATAGTGTTTGAATAAAAACCTCACATGGTATTAAATCAGAAATGACAATAAGATGTTTTCCACTTGAAATTCAACACATTGATATGTTTTATATAATAATACTCTATGAATGTAATTGACTGAATCAGATTTTACAGGTATTTATGCCAGGGCCAATAATTATCATCAATCTCAGAGACCAGTTGCTTTATAGAGAAATTAAATAAGTCAGGGAAATAAGCCTGCATTTCTCCTGCCTGGTAAAAATTTTGCTGTTTTCAATGTCTCCCCTTTCATACGCACTCAAATATTTGACATGTGGTTGGATCTCAGTCCATTTGTACCTAAAATCTAATGTAATTGAGTTAAATACACATATTTATTATTTCCTCACAAAATACACATAATCAAAATGAAGGGGAATTTCAAGTTATAAATTATTGAGCTTGAGCTACCAGCACAGTCTTTTTCACTGTGACTCTTTTGAAGGACTCTCCTATTTGAAAATAAAACATTTATCATTTAGTGTTGCCCTGACTCAGTCATCTTGAGAACCTCTAAAATATATTCATCTCTGCCAGCAATGGTCTGAAAGACCAGGATACTATTTTGCTGTTTAAAATGATACCTTGAAGAATATGTGTTTTGGCTTCACTTTTCTTGTCAAAAATTATGGCGTGATACCCCCTCAAAATCACTCTTATCCCCTATTCTCCTCACACTTGTACATACCTGCAAAAGGGGCATGATCACACTGACTGCTGGGTTGAAGTTTGAAAGAAAGCATGCAAGGTAAATAACAGCAACAACAATAATAATAAAATTCAAGTTATCTTTGAAAATTATTTAAATTGTTCATAAGTTCACTATTCATCCAATTTCCTTCTAGCCTCAGAACAAGTCACTTTCCGTTAGTTAAAAACCAGGTGAATGTTGGCTTATAATTAGAACCCTCGTATAAAAGCATTTGTATCTCTAAACACTAGAAACGCATGTGGCTCAGTGAGATGTGAGAATGAGAAAAATAACAGATTCACATCTCTTATTTAAAAAACAATATTTTTCTACAGTTTGATACCATTTTTATAAAGCTCAAAAACAAGTAATATTAAACGACATATTGTTTATATTTTTAGGCCTAAATTGACTCCCAGGCCTAAGCTGGAAAATGCTTCACTATTAAAAATCTCCCTCTCTCCCTCTCTATCAAATTGAATAGTTGAATTTGATTAATTTAAATGAGAATACGACAAGACTTGACTGTTTTGCCAAAAAGTCCATTAGCCTTCTGGAATTATAAGGCTTATGGTGTCAGGCCAGCTCTCATTAAGAGTTGCCCAGGAAGCAGCAACACACACACAATGAACTTGAGCCTTGGCATTAAAAAGAGGTGAATTTGAATGCCATTTCTACCAGGTACATCAGTTTGGACAAGTTACTTCAACAATTCAAGCTTCAGTTTCCTTAATTATCAGATGTAGGTCATAATACCCACCTCAAGCCACTATTAAGGGTTAAATGAGAGAATTTTCATTAAGCCTACTACAATGTCTACCAATAAATGGTAGCTATTGATATTATCAGTGATTAGGAGGGTTCTTTAAGGTTGGGTTTTTTTTTTTTTAACTATTACTTTTTTTTTTTTTTAACAAACCAGCAGAGGGTAGTAGAGAACAAATAGTTTGTATACATTGTTCCAGGTGCTGTCTCTATGAAATTACCATGTTTTTGTCCTCATAATATATCTGCCTGTCTGTTCTGTCATTTCAAAGTAAATGTAAAAGCTTGAAAACATGAAATATGTTTTTACTATTCTTAAATAGCCAAATTTTACATATGACAAGGAATAGGCTGTACTCTAAGATGCTTCATTCCTGAACTATTTTAAAGGAGATAGAGAAATATACATCTTGCTTTGAAGTGTTTTATTCATACATGGTATTTTATGTAGTTGGAAATGTTTTAGGTACTAATTAAAACATGAATTACTGCATCTTCTTTGTGGTACTACTGAAGAATACCAAATTGATGGTAGTGAAGTTTTAGTGCTCTTCTTGTTTATTTAAGGAGTACAGGTCATAATAAAAACAATTTCAATATACACCCTTGAAATATATCTAAGGAGTTTTAAGCTGCTACATTTTTTCACTGTTGCACATAGCAATTGATTATATATGAAAGTCAACATATCATAATGATATATATATACCAATATGATATTATGAAGATATACCAATTCCTGGTAAAAATGAGGTTGGGTATTTAAATTTAAATTAGAGGGCAGACTAAAACAAGATCATTGAGATTGAGAAGGTGGGACACAAGAGAATAGTATATGAGACTAATCTATTTTCCAAAGTTGCAAGCTCTTAAGAAAAGCAGATATAGATAATAATATATTAATGGGTTTGTACTCTGAACCTAGAGCTCTAGTATAATTTTAAATCTATAATTTTTAGACTTGGAAGAGCACAGTGGTTCTCAATCAGGGATAGTTTTGTACACCCGGGGACATTTAGCAATGTCTGGAGAAATTTTTGATTTGTCAAGACCAGGGTGAGGGCAGGTGTGGGGGTTGTGCTGCTAGCATCTGGTGAGTGGAGGCTGGAGATGCAGGGCACAGTGCACAGGACAGCCCCCCACAACAAAGAATTATCCGGGCCAATATGTTAATAATGCTGATGCTCAGAAACCTTGGAATAAAGCCATGAACTTTCAAAGACTATGCTGTATTGTTGGCTATTTTCCATTTCTATTCCATGTCCACATTGGTCGTTTAGAGAAGAGCTCTGGGCTCAGAAGCACAGCAGTTGCCTAGGCGCTCATCTTCCCTTTTTAAAGCAGACAGATTTTCCAGAGCTTCCATTTAAAGGATGTGCCATATTCACTCAGTGTCTGACGGGGATTAAATGTGCTTTTGGAAACTTAGCAAGAAATGTACAAGCTCTCAGTAAAGAGAATTTGTAGAAAACAAAAACAGAAGAGCAGGTTTCTAGTTTTTCTTCCCCCAAATGGCCTTAGTGGATTCAAAAATGGGAAGTGTGAATAACACTGCTTTGTATTTTAAGTTGAAGCATTTGGAAGTATTGGTATAATGCCTTCAGGACATGAAATCTTAAGTTACATGATCACTTATTTAGAAATGTGATGAAGTGTGAAGAAATTGTACCAGCAGGAGGAATCATTTAAAATTCTAAAAACCTGAAAAATAGTTTCATAGAACATGTATATGGTTACAAATCAGCTGGCATATATAGTAGAGACTTTGCATTTAACTGTCACAAATCCACTAACTTTTCTTGACTTATTAATAGTTCAAAGCCAAAAGAGAGCAAGAAGGTAATTTATTTACATTAATTAGCTGATTTGAAGAGAATGTAGAGTTTTTCACTTTTAATCTATAATTACACCTAAATTGCCTATATCAAATTCAGCTAAAAAAATAAAACATAAATTTCAAAAACCAAGAAAGCAAATGTGTCTTACTAATTTAAAGAGTTTAAAACTTTCAGTCACGGTCAGTGTTATTAGAAAACTATCCAAATTGACTTTTATTCAACTAATTTATCCTAATAGTAGATCTGTTCTATCCAATATTCTAATGTTACATACGTGGCCAAAAAGAGAAAAATCCCAATAATTTTTATGTTGATTATATGTTGATATGACAATATTTTGGATATGTTGGGTTGAATAAAATATACTGTTAAGTTAACCTATTTCTTTTTACTACTTTAATGTTACTGCTAGAAAATTTAAAGGTAGTTTGTAGCTCATTATTTTTATTGGACAGCACTGGCCTAGACCCTTCAAGTTTTAATTAAGTAATCACTTTCATGATCCAATAAGCACTTTAGAAATTATGGTTATATGAGAGAAAATGTATACATAATTTGCTAATCATTCTATGTAGCATCATTTACATAGTGTTAACCTCCCATTTCCTCATTTCTATCCTGCAGGAACCTTCTGCTTCCCCCAAAGAGGTTCTTCCAAACCTCCCTTGAACACCTCAAATGCTCTCTCCTCTGTTTTTCCTCTCACAATGTGCCCATTGTCTGGGATGCCTCCCCTCCTCATCTTCACCTCAGTCTTCAAAATCTAACTCAAAATACTACATTTTCATAGTGGTTTTTCCCAACTGCGAGTGGTGTCATTCCTAAATTATTCAGCATTTACTCTGTACTGGCCTTTCCTGAAGTGTGTTACTTCTAATGCTGGGACTGCCGTAGTAGTATTTTCTAAGGGAAAAAAAGTTACCATGGTCAAAGGAGTTAGGGAAATACTGAATTAAACAGTCAAATTATTCTCTACTTCAGGATTTCTTAGGGCCCCTAATAGTTTAATCTGGATTGAGAACTTTTAAAGAGCCACTTGATGTAGAGCATTTTCCAGTCCTTTTTTCTTTTTCTTTTTTTTTTTTTTTAGAGATTATTTATGAGAGAGAGAGAGCAGAGGAAGGGGCAGAGGGAAAGAATCTCAAGCAGACTCCCTGCTGAGCTTGGAGCCTCACACTGCTCAGCTGGATCTTAACAACCCTGAGATCATGATCAAGAGACGCTTTACCGACTGACCCTCCCAGTCCTTTTTGACAATGGAGTGCATTTTTTTTCCTCCACGCATTTCACAGGATGGAGTTACTAGAAACACACCTTGAGAAATAATGCATATACCATTGATCAGCACATACTCTTCTTTTTTTTATTTTATTTTATTATGTTATGTTAATCACCATACATTACATCATTAGTTATTGATGTAGTGTTCCAAGATTCATTGTTTGTGTATAACACCCAGTGCTCCATTCAATACGTGCCCTCTTCAATACCCATCACCAGGTTAACCCATCCCCCACCCCTCTCCCCTCTAGAGGGTCTAAGAACCCTCAGTTTGTTTCTCAGAGTCCATAGTCTCTAGGCTGTCATTGAAAATAGAAGGAAAGATAAAAACCTTCCAGGACAAACAAAAACTAAAGGAATTTGCAAACACAAAACCAGCCCTACAAGAAATATTGAAAGGGGTCCTCTAAGCAAAGAAAGAGCCTAAAAGTAACATAGACCAGAAAGGAACACAGACAATACACAGTAACAGTCACCTTATAGGCAATACAATGGCACTAAATTCATATCTTTCAATAGTTACCCTGAATGTAAATGGGCTAAATGCCCCAATCAAAACACAGGCTATCAGATTGGATACAAAAACAAGACCCATCGATACGCTGTCTGCAAGAGACTCATTTTAGACCCAAAGACACCTCCAGATTGAAAGTGAGGGGGTGGAAAACCATTTACCATGCTAATGGACACCAAAAGAAAGCTGGGGTGGCAATCCTTATACTAGACAAATTAGATTTTAGATTTTTTTTATTTATTTATTTGAGAGAGAGAGAATGAGAGATAGAGAGCACGAGAGGGAAGAGGGTCAGAGGGAGAAGCAGACTCCCCTCCAAGCAGGGAGCCCGATATGGGACTCGATCCCGGGACTCCAGGATCATGACCCGAGCCGAAGGCAGTCGCTTAACCAACTGAGCCACCCAGGCGCCCGACAAATTAGATTTTAAACCAAAGACTATAATAAGAGATGAGGAAGGACACTACATCATACTTAAAGAGTCTATCCAACAAAATCTAACAATTGTAACTATCTATGCCCCTAACATGGGAGCAGCCAATTATATAAGCCAATTAATAACAAAAGCAAAGAAACACATTGACAACAATACAATAATAGTGGGGTACTTTAACACCCCCCTCACTGAAATGGATAGATCATCTAAGCAAAAGATCAACAAGGAAATAAAGACTTTAAATGATACGCATACACTGGACCAAATGGACTTCACAGATATATTCAGAACATTCTATACCAAAGCAACAGAATATACATTCTTCTCCAATGCCCATGGAACATTCTCCAGAACAGATCACATCCTAGGTCACAAATCAGGTCTCAACCAGTACAAAAGATTGGGATCATTCCCTGCATATTTTCAGACCATAATGCTTTGAAACTAGAACTCAGTCACAAGAGGAAAGTCAGAAAGAACTCAAATACATGGAGGCTAAAGAGCATCCTACTAAAGAATGAATGGGTCAACCAGAAAATTAAAGAAGAATTAAAAAAATTCATGGAAACCAATGAAAATGAAAACACAACTGTTCAAAATCTTTGGGATGCAGCAAAGGCAGTCCTAAGAGGAAAGTATATAGCAATACAAGCCTTTCTCAAGAAACAAGAAAGGTCTCAAATATACAACCTAACCCTACACCTAAAGGAGCTGGAGAAAGAATAGCAAATAAAACCTAAACCCAGCAGGAGAAGAGAAATAATAAAGATCAGAGCAGAAATCAATGAAATAGAAACTGAAAGAACAGAAGAACAAATCAATGAAAATAGGAGCTGGTTTCTTTGAAAGAATTAACAAGATTGATAAACCCCTGGCCGGACTTATGAAAAAGAAAAGAGAAATGGAAAGAGGAGAGATCACAACCAACACCAAAGAAATACAAACAATTATAAGAACATATTATGAGCAATTATATGCCAGCAAATTAGATAATCTGGAAGAAATGGATGCATTCCTAGAGATGTATCCACTACCAAAACTGAACCAGGAAGAAATAGAAAACCTGAACAGACCTATAACCACTAAGGAAATTGAAGCAGTCATCAAAAACCTCCCAACAAACAAAAGCCCAGGGCCAGATGGCTTCCCAGGGGAATTCTATCAGACATTTAAAGAAGAATTAATACCTATTCTTCTGAAACTGTTCCAAAAAATAGAAATGGAAGGAAAACTTCCAAACTCATTCTATGAGGCCAGCATTGCCTTGATCCCAACTCCAGACAAAGACCCCATCAAAAAGGAGAATTACGGACCAATATCCTTGATGAACATGGATGCAAAAATTCTCACCAAAATACTAGCCAAGAGGATCCAACAGTACATTAAAAGGATTATTCACCACAACCAAGTGGGATTTATCCCTGGGCTGCAAGGTTGGTTCAACATCCTCAGCTCAGTCAATGTGATACAATACATTAACAAAAGAAAGAACAAGAACCATATGATCCTCTCAATAGATGCAGAAAAAGCATTTGACAAAGCACATACTCTTCTGTGTTTTTTTTCTCTTGATTTGAGCCATTATGTAAACTATATACCTTTACTTGAGTGCTCAAATTTTTATTTCTTGTTTCTTAACTTATACTGTATATGATTTTTCAAAGCCAGAAATAATTTTGGTCAACAGTATGCAAAATTATGAATTACTTGTTGATTTAGCTTAATATATTAAGTGATCATACAGTATTAGTACTGTTTGTGATAATAGCAATACTAAGTGGACATTACAGTAAGCCAAACCCTATAGTTCTTACTTTCAAATTTAAACTCTAATCAGTGGTAAGAGTATAGGACATTCTGCAACATATTCATGGGGAAAACCATCAGCAGCACTAAACAGAGTCAATAAGTACCTCAGTTATTTCTTTGAGGGCAAAAGGGGTAAATTACAAAATATAAACTGGAGGTCAAATGGAAGATTAGAAAACGAGAGTGAAAAAGAGAATTTTAAAAGTGTACTAGGGCGAAGGAAAGACAGAGTTGAATAATAAAGTACCACCAGAAATATTTTAATTAAATGACACTTAAAAAATAAAAACCTCTATCAAATATTGGTTGTCATATATTAACTCTAATTTATTTTTTCAAAAATATGCACTCAGTGACTAAATTCCAAAGTGTAACTGATTTATTACAATTATAGTACATTCAAATCCCACGCATGGGTGTCTCAGTCAGTTAAGTGTCTGCCTTCGGCTCAAGGTCATAATCCCAGGGTCCTGAGATAGAGTCCTGAGTGGGGCTCCCGGCTTAGCAGGGAGCCTGCTTCTCCCTCTACCCCTCCCCCTGCTCATGTTCTCTCTCTCTCTCTCTCTGACAAAAATAAATAAATTTTAAAAATGTGTATGTACTGTGGAAAGAGCCAAGATGTCCATCGTCAGATGAATGGATAAAGAAGATGTGGTGTGTGTGTATATATATATATATATATATATATATTTATATATACACACACAACGGAATATTATGCAGCCATCAAAAAGAATGAAATCTTGGGCACCTGGGTGGCTCAGTTGGTTGAGCGACTGCCTTCAGCTCAGGTCATGATCCTGGAGTCCCAGGGTCAAGTCCCGCATCAGGCTCCCTGCTCAGCAGGGAGTCTGCTTCTCCCTCTGACCCTCTTCCCTCTCGTGCTCTCTCTCTAACATTCTCTCTCTCAAATAAATAAATAAAATCTTTAAAAAAAAAGAATGAAATCTTGCCATTTGCAACGATGTGGAAAGAACTGGAGGGTATTATGCTGAGTGAAATAAGTCAATCAGAGAAAGACATGTATCATATGACCTCACTGATAGGAGGAATTCTTAATCTCAGGAGACAAACAGGGTTGCTGGAGTGGTGGGGGTGGGAGGGATGGGGTGGCTGGGTGATAGACATTGGGGAGGGTATGTGCTATGGTGAGCACTGTGAATTGTGCAAAACTGTTGAATCACAGATCCGTACCTCTGAAGCAAATAATGCAACATATGTTAAGAAAAAAGAAAAAGAAGAAGATAGCAGGAGGGGAAGAATGAAGGGGAGTAAATCGGAGGGGGAGACAAACCATGAGAGACGATGGACTCTGAAAAACAAACTGAAGCTTCTAGAGGGGAGGGGTGCAGGGGGATGGGTTAGCCTGGTGATGGGTATTAAAGAGGGCACGTTCTGCATGGAGCACTAGGTGTTATATGCAAACGATGAATCATGGAACACTACATCAAAAACTAATGATGTAATGTATGGTGAGTAACATAACATAATAAAATATAAATAAAAAAATGTATATGTACATGCAAATCAAAATGACAATATTTAAGCCAGTTATAAGGGTTAAATGTGATAGATGGTACCTAGGAAATGTCACATTAAGTTTGACCCAGAGACAGTCCTACCTATTTCATCCTTTATTGTCCCTATAAAAGTCAGTCCTATCTCTGCCCTATTCCCTTGTTTTTATTAATATACTTTTCTAAACTTGAAAAGTTTAGACTTTTCAAGTTTAGAAAAACTTCTAAACTCCTCAAGTAAAATATGAGTTAAGGGGACAGAGAAGAAACTGTCTTATGTCTTTCTATATTTCTGGTTCCTAGTACAATTCACTTAATATTTGCAGAATCCCTGACATCAGCATTAAATGTTGTGTTGAAGAAGAGGGTTGCTGTTTTCTTGATTTCCACCTCACAATTCAAGAGCATATGTGAAGATCTGTTTCCCTTAATAACCCATGAGAAATATCTTCCATGACTTTTTCTATATTGTAAATGTTTTAATCAACTGATCAACAAGTGTGTATTTATAATCTGTTTACTGTGTTTGGGGCCAGATGCCTTGTGAAGGTAAAAAGAAAGTAAACTATCTGCTTCCTTTGAATTGAAGGTTAAGAAGAAAAGACAGATAGTAGGAAACAAATGGAGAGTGAGAGTGAAGTTCTGTGGGACATACACTTCAGTTCAGAAAAGGGGAACTGAAAGTAGGCCTTGATAACCAAGGAACTTGGCAAAGTAAAGCCAACTTTGAAGGCTGTTAAAGCCAGAAGCATGTTTTACATTATGCTCTGGTAGACATCAGAGAGCCCATGAGGAGTTTTGAGAAGAAAGTCCACAAGATGAGTCCTCTGGTAAGATGAGACTCACACAGCCCAGTCTGGGAACAGATTAGAACAGGGAGAGGCAGCAGAAGGAAGACCACATCAGAGACTTGGTTTTAGCCTAAGTTGGAAGAATGCATGTCTTCCTAGGGCAGTGGCCATGGAACTAGGCCAGGAGCAGCTTTTGAGAGGAACACAGGTAGGATTTGGTGACTTACTTAAAGATGTGGGTGAGATGGTCAAAAATGACCCCAGGGTTTTGAGCACACATAAAAAAATAAGTTAATGTTTTTGAGCATTTGCTCTGTGCCAGTGTTTTGTGTGCTTTGCATGGATTTTCCTGAGTTTCATGATGCATTTATTGATGTAAGTACAAATATTTCCCCTGTTTTATAGGTGATGAAACAAATTCATATAGGAAATATAACTTGAGCGGAAATTTTAATCCAGGCAGCCTAGATTCAAATCCCATGCTCTTCACATCTAGGCTAGTCTCTATCTCATGTCCTAAAGAAATGAGGGTGACATAAATAAGTTTGGGATGAGGAGCTAACTTGAAGAGAATAAGAAATAATGACTTATATTTGAAACAAAGTCTGGACTTGGGACAACAATATTTGCAAGTAGATGTGTCCAGGTAAGATTTGGAGATGAAAGCCCTCAGCTTTCAGATCTAAATTTGACAGTACGTGTCACAGAGATTTCAAAAGTTCTCTAGAGAAGAGAATACATCAAAGATATCAAAGACTGCATTTTTGCATAGATATTATTTCTCATAGGTAATGAATTTGGTAAGCATGCATATTGGTTATTTCATTTTATATGACCCTAGACCAGTTCTCTACAAACTTCTTTGGTCACATACCCCTAAGACACAATTTTTGAGCCTATGCCCTTATGTATGTAATGTATTCTCCATTATTTTCACTTGATAATGTAGCTAATGATGAGTTTATACTGGGAGAAGAGGCAGCTCCATTCTTTTCTTGTCTGTTTCTCCTTGCACTATGAACAGGAACTTCAATCTGCAGTTCTTCTGCAGACTACTTTTTAAATCCATTTGTTTGTTGAGTTAAAACTATTCTCTATTATCCAGGCACATGTGAACTGCACTCTGTTACAACCCTAGATCTCTCACTCATATTGCATTTTTACAGAGTTGGCACCAAAGATCTGATTTAGGAACTAAATTAGGGTACTGGTTTCATTCCACATGTTAAATATCATGATTTTTTTTATTTGCAAATTGCCATGCTAGCATTTTCACACCCGTAATTTCTTTAGCTGTCCTCTACCTGACCAGGGAACTTCTCAGCACCTTGGAGACCACTGACTTTGTCTTAACTTCTCAAGGGCCAAAAGGTGCTTCCTCCATTGTCTTCTTCTAGCACCTGCTGAGTAGACGGGTATGAGAGCACTGTAACTGCACACTTCTGTCCAAAATGCACTTGGGCTTTTCCTTCCTGAATTAGAGGCCTTGGAGATTTTAGTCACTTCATGCAACATCATCACTTTTTTTTTTTTTTTTTTTTTACCATTTTTGTTTCCCTTTTTCCTTATAATCACTTTAGCTTCAACCTTCTCCTGTTTTATCTTATGGTTCTTGGAATATGATGTCAAGAATTTCATAATTATTTTCAGAGTAAGCCCCCATAGATTGGTATGTGGATGGATCTATAGTCTCTATACGTTTCCAGAATTTCCTTTGAGAATACCCAGAAATTCATGTCTTTTTCAGTTCCACTCACTGTGAAATGAGTACCTCCCTTTTATTTATCAAAAGTTAAAGTAGTAACAGAGTCAGAACTTCTCAAAAAATATTTGCTCAGTGAGAAATAATTGGGAGATTAGAGTCAAATGATAATGTCAAAAATATTTACTAATCCTTGTCAGGTGAGTAGAAAATAATATCAAGTAATATGTCTTTTTTTATTAGGTTATTGCTTTTACCTTATTTTTAATTTCTATTTTTTTTGTTGATCATTTTATTGTTTTCTTTAGTCTTGAATTAAAGGTTTTCCTATGCTTGGGCAGATAATCTCACAGATAGGCTGGCCATGCTACACTTGGAAATATATTCTCATTTGAGCCATAGAAAATAAACCTTAACATTGAAAAATGGTAAGTGTGAAAATTCAGATGTCAGACAATAGCTGGGAACCCCAATTGGATTATTTGAAATAAGACACAATCCTGACATAGTTAAGTACACAGTCCAGAAAGTGTCTGATATACTCATCTTTCCAATATATATAAATAATTAAACAGATGTTAAAATAACTTGTAACTTCTACCATAGTTCTGATGGAAGCCATTTATTATAACTGTCAATGGAAAAAAGTTGAAGAATTTATAAATAACTATAGACCAGATTTCTTCCTAGCCTAACAAGAACAAGAGCATTTACTTTTTGATTTGCAAACAAAAAATATGGTTTTGGTTTTACTTTAAACTCAAAATCAGTGTGGAAAGATATCTATTTCTTACTGAAATAAATGAAGCCAAATGGATATTGCCACAAGTTGGCTCAGAATTAGGTCTATTTTAGTCATTTCATCAGAGCTGTTTGGCTAATTGGCTAATTGGCTGCTTGATTCATACACATTCAAGTTGATATAGGAGCAGAATTAACTTCTTTGTCCTTTCCATGCAGCATTTGTATTTTCACATGACAGATGTACTTAAGATCTTAGCAGTATAATTTTTTAAACCGACTTGGAAACAGTTTTACAAGAACACCCACTTCTGTTTCTGAAACAATTTAATAATAGTAAATATATATTTCTCCTTTCTCTTACTGGCAGTCACTGGATTGCACCTATTTACAGGGAACTGCAAAAGGGCTATAAGATTTGGAAGAGAGGGGAAGAAAAACTAAGTGAAGAACAGCAGAAGAGAACAACAGAATGGCACTTAGTGTGGGAAGAGTTTAAACGTGGCAGGCAGAAGTCAAGAGCCCCTGTGAACCTGGCAATGGAGCTATGGTTGATAAAATGTATTGTTCTCTGTGTACAAAAGAAAAAATTCAAATTAGGCTACTGTGAAATACAGCGCTGCTTTTGTCAACAACATTCTGGGTTCCTCATTGAAAAAGGACAGCGTAAGGACGTAGGCAGTGAAATGCAACAAAGAGCTATCAGCTTTGAAAAGTCCCTACCCTGTTACATTGGAGAACTTGAATTTGACGGTCATGAATAGAAGTCTTACAGGTGCTGGGGCAGACAAGAGGCAGCACATTGTCACGTTGTTTGCTGTTGCCTACACAATAGCTGAACTGGAAATTCCCTTGGCTAATTTTCTCTCATTGTCCAACTAGAAGTCCTCACGGAGCAGACTTGGGGCAAGACTACCCTGCTGAAAGTAAACGTAAGGCTCACCCACATCATTGGAAAAGCCGTCAAACATGATCTAACGATCACTGTTCAGCAAACCCAGTACTTTTCCATCCTTATTAATGGGTCTGAAAACACAAAGGTTAATGCCTATGAAATGAGGTATATGTTCTATATGGGTAAGACTCCCTTGCCAAATGTTAAATTATTGAGCTTAAACGAGGCCAAGCAGATGAATTCAGAAGGTTTGAAGAATAATTCTTAACACAGTCTCAAAACTTGGAGTAGATATAAAAACAAATGTATTAATGTAATGGATGATGCTATTAGCTCTAATTTCTAAATGAAGAGAGAAGTTTCTGACCTGCTCAAGCAGGAAATGCCTTTCCTACTTCCACTACCTTGTCTTTACCACTTAGAGAGCTAGCAGCTGTGAACACATTGAAAACACTGGCTTTGTTGACATTTTTGCCACACTTCTCTTTATAACTTACATCAGACAGCCCCTGTTTGTCTTTGTGAATTAAAGACTTCGGCAGAATTTGTGGAAGACTAGCAACACTAAAGAAAGAATGAGATGCACTAGTTACAACATAAAAAAACAGGTAGGCAGAGCCCTCATTTCCTGTGTTAGTGCCTCGGTTTATTTCTTTTTAACATTTATTTATTTATTTTGAGAGAGAGAAAGTGCACGTGTGAGTGAGGAGAGGGGCAAGAGGGAGAGGATCTCGAGTAGACTCCCGGCTGAGCCTGATGCGGGACTCAATCTCATGACCCATGAGATCATGACCTGAGCTGAAACCAAGAGTTAGATGCTTAACCAAGTGAGCCACCCAAGCGCCTCTGTGCCTCAGTTTAAAAGCATGAGAAGATCACAAGTCCAGTCCTACAAGTGAGAATCCAGGGCTACCTAAAGATATTGACTAGTCTAAAATTTGTCCTACATTTTCTACTTATCATTGAGATATTAGACCTATTCTCCAAATAGTGCTGTCTTCCAGAGGGACAGTGTGATTGGCTTTTTGTCACATCATTTCTTGAGAAGTGCTGCCTTACCTAGGAGGATCAAGAAAGGGATCTTATATGGTGCACTCAGTGATTTACTCATGAATGCAGTAAGAAACACAAAAGTAGCATCTTTCAGTAGAATCTGACTAAATGGAGGATAGCATTGTGATTAAAAATTTTAGGGAAAGAGCCCTCATTTATATTAATGCAATTCAAAATTGTGTGTATCACATTTTGGGGGGCTCCATAAAGAAGCTGCACCTCAGTGTTTAAAATTATTGGATGTAAAACTATGACCCACAAATGAGCAAGACTTAAATATGCAAAGAACTCAAAGTGTTTATTAATCCCTTTGAAGGACTACTACAATTAAATCGTGGATGCTTCCCAGTTGGCTAGAGAATGGGATTGCTCAAAGGTTTCAGGTTGAAAAGCCTCCCACAGCTCTCTAGGCCAGAAATTTGGCAGTGACAGTGAAAAACTACAAAGACAAATTCCCAAATATTTATCATATGATTTGTATTCTGCAGTCATTTCCAGTTTCAATGGCAACAGTGGAGAGGAAAGGATGAAGTCAGATTACAGGACTAAAATGCTTGAGAAGGGGCTTGAATATCTAATGCACATTTCTGCAGAAGGCCCAGAGTCAGGACTATGTAACCACGGACCTGCTGTGAACCTTTCCTTACTAAAGCTCACCAGAACAAACAAATTACCTTTTGGCAAAAGACCCTCAGAAAACCTGTTTTGAAGGAGAACCATATTCTTCTAATTAAAAAAAATGAAGAAGCAGAATTTTCTACTCAAACTCCCTCTGTAAATCACCATTATCTCTATTTGTAAATTATGGAGAAGTGGCTGGTTTGTAGTAAAGTGTAATAATAGAGCTACTCTGGCAAAATAGAATGAAGAAGTGAGTACATTTCTTGGCATTAAGGGGTTATTGTGTGTCTATTTAGTTTTTAATGTTCATAGAAACAGCAGTGCTCTATGGAAAAGGAATTCAAGGGATTCAGCCAAGGGAAAGAAAGACTTGCTTGCTTGATTTTCACTTGACCACGTTTCTTAATTATGGAGAAAAAAATACACATATGTCCTGTATTAATAAATAGCAATATTTTGTCATGTTTATGTTTGCATTTTTATTTTCACTTTATCTTCACATATAGTTTAAAGGTAGAAATTGAAGTTATTTAATATTTTTAAAAACATTTTTTATTTATGTATTCGAGAGAGCAGAGTGTGTGTGGGGGGAGCAGAGGTAGAGGGACAGGTGGACTTTGTACTGAACACAGAGCCCAACTCGGGGCTCGATCTCATGACCCTGAGATAATGACCTGAGCTGAAACCAAGAGTCAGATATTTAACTGACTGAGCCACCCAAGTGCCCCTTGATGTTATTAATATTAAGTAGGCCTTGCCATTATCCTGTAAGTGTTAAAATGATCATATTTTATGTCATTATTTAGAAATTGCCCAAAAGGATGCAGCATGGCTTAATAGTTGGGTGGAGTTCATTATTCTGCCTTTATTCCGCATGGCATAAAACATGTCCAAACACTGCTGAGGGCACAGAGTAAAATTTAAAAATCACACCTATTCCTACTACCAAGCCAAACTACTTAAATGTCCCCTAATATTTACCAGAGTTCTTGGTACCTACCAAGGAAAGGCTCAGTTAATATTTGAATAAATAAAATCAGTTACTTGTAAATAGTCTGAAATTCACAGGATAGGATTTGTGGCAATAAAAGTATAATTCTGCAAGCAGTTCTTAGGTGAGCATTACAGAAACTGCCTAATTATTATTTGCTTCATCTCCATTGTGATATTTAAAAATTATATCATTTCATATATCTGTTATTGCATAATTAAGAACCAAAAATGAAGAACAGAAGATTCTTAAGTCTGTATTTATTCCCCATTTGCAACATTTCGTCGTACTTTCATAGAGGTGTTTCTGAATTTAGAACTCCATGCAAAGAACTACAGCCTTAACATAGGCAGAAAAAGAATAGTAATTTATACGCAGAAATTACAGGTGTTTACTATGAGAAATGCAAGCATATTGGTTTTAACAAACTCACACTTCTATACTTAGCATCTCAAGCATTAGGAAATCAGCTGCTCTCAAGTGTATTTAAAAAGGGTTGGTAGTGGGGCACCTGGGTGGTTCAGTCAGTTGAGTGTCTGTCTTCAGCTCAGGTCATGATCTCAGGGTCCTGGGATTGAGCCCTGAGTCCAGCTCTCTGCTCAGCGAGGAGCCTGATTCTCCCTTTCACTCTCCCTCTGTGCTCTGTCTCTCTCAAATAAATAAATAAAATCTTAAAAAAAAAAAAAAGGAGTATGGAGTGTTCTAATATTGTCTTGCCCCAGTAACTATTTATTATAAATTTTCCAAGTTTCAAAATAGATCTACTGAAGTCATATGTACAATTGAAAAAGTTACACATTTTTCTGAGTTTATTATAACAAAAAATACAGCAGTGCAACCATATGAGTATTTAAAAATATAAATGCCAGTGTCTTTTTAAAAATTAAATTCTCATCTAGAATTATTTTCTATTTTAATACTAAAAGTCAAGTAAGTGGTAGGGGAAAACAGGAGGAAAAACTATAACAAGGAGTCATGGGAATACTTTTCCAAAGAGTGTTCTTTGAATTCTCACTCAAGAGAAGTGAGTCTATTAGAATAATGAAGCTAAGATTAATATTTTATAATAAATAGGATGAAACATATGTATTTTCTCTGGCAGAAGCTTTTCAAGTTACACCAATTTGGAAGTCATTATTTCACTTGATCATTAAAAAATTCTTTTAAATTGCTCTTCAATTCATGTTATTAGCCCAAAAGCTAACACAGCTTCTGTGTTCATCTTATCTTTAATATCGCTTTATCTTTCCCTAATACTATACATCCCTACAGTTACAGCAGAAAGCATTTTCAAAGCCAGAAATCATTGTCTTCTGTCTCACACTTGAGACCAGAGTAAATTCATGACTCTTACAAGTCATATTTTCCAATAAGCCTGTCTGGAGGGCAGTGGGAATCAGATATTTGTGGTGGGAGGTGGAGGTTGGAGATGAGGAAGTGTTCTAGGTAGAGAAACAACATTTGTGAAAGTCAAAGGTAGGATACAAGGATTAGATTATGAGAGACCTTGTAAACCATACGTTTAGTGTATTAATGTTATCTTCAGGGCAATGGTGAACACTGAATGGCTTCTTCTGGGTCAGGGAATTGCACCATGGGGTAGAGGGTGGTCGAATTTGCACTTTAAAGAGATCACTCTGACTACTGTTTAAAAATGTGCTCAAGGGGAACAAGTCTGTAGGCCAGATTAGAAATCCAGGTAGGAAGAGATGCAGAGAAATGAACATGTTTTAGAGATAATTAAGAGGTAGAACAGATTTGACTTAGGTTCCAATTAGTTGTAAAGGTGAGGGAGAGAGATGATCTCCCAGTGTCACCCAGCTTCCCAGATCTCTAAGACGATAGCATTTATTAACTTAGAGAACACAGAAGGAAGATTAGCTTTTCGAGGAACTATGATAGATTCAGTTTGGAATACAGTGAGTTTGTGGACGCTCTGGGATCTGAAAGTCGATATCTGAATGGATTATGGCATAGTCATGGAATAGAGATGATGTGAATTTCTAAAATTTATGGAAGATCTGCCTATCGGTAGTAATTGAAGCAATTGAAAGATATTACCTCCGGAGGAAAGGTAGGATGAAAACATGAGAGAGTCAAGGCTAGAAACTGAGGAACGTGAACATTTAAGGAATGGCCAGAAAGGATACAGAGAAATGGGAAAAAACAGGAGGGCTGAGGTACAGAAGGAAAGCAATGTTCAGAAGGGTGGGAATGTTTATCTCAAAGGTTGATGAGTGAAGATTAAGATAAAAACTAACCATGAGATTAAACCATATGGAGGTAATTTTTTTTACATTGGGCCTGAGCTTTTGATAGGATGGTGGGTACACGTACATGAGTAGATTGGGTTGGGTGAAGGGGCAGGGAGAGTGCGAGATATGTGAACATAGATTCTTTTTCAGAAGTTTGATGATGAATGGGGAGAAGCAACTGGGTAGTACTAGAGAGCTATGAGAGTTTAAGAGAGTCGTTTATTTAGTTGGGAAAGAACTCAGCATGTTTAAATGATGTGAACTCTGATAGAAAACTAACAGGTTTTCTTGTTAAAGGTAACAAAAAAAAAATATCTAATGATCACAGTGAACATTTACTAAGTGCTTAATATACACTAGACAGTCTTCCAAGTTCTTCACATATATTAACTCTTCCTATGTTCACAATAACCCTATGAGATAGGTACTGTGATTATTCCATTTTACAGATAAAGAAATAGAAACCTGGAGTCTTGGAAGGACTAATGGATGGTATAACTTTCTTTAAGAGGTGGAAAGGGTGGGATCCAAAGCCCAAGTAAAGGAATTACCCTTGTACAGAAGAGGGATAACTTCCATTCTAAAGGACCAGAAATAGAGAGGATGGGGTGGAAGCAGATGAATTTGTAGGTTTGTAGGCAAGAGACTGAGTTATCTTAATAGCTTTTATTTTATGTCAATCAGGAGATAAGGGCATGGCATTGCATGAGGGTGGAGCTGGTAGGCTGGTAGATTGGAGGTGTGGGGGTTTCAAGTAGACCCCGTGGAGAATAGGAGAGCATGCTAACAAAGGGGCATACAATGATTGCCAGACAGCACCGTGGTCCCCCTGCAGCCGGACAACAAGTGCTAGTGTGTCATCCACCCTCAGGTATGTGAGGCATACCTAAAGCTCAGCTTCGGGGCAGAGGAGAGGTAGTGCTGTTCAGAGTATCCAAGAAAGGTCCAGAAGTCTTGGCCTGGAGTCCACCATGAAGTCAGAAGATCTTGGAGGCAAACCAAGCAGGTAGAGTGTGTGGAGAAGGGCAGGGAAGAAGTGAGGGGTGTAGATCCATTTGATAGGCACTTACTTGCACCTTCTTCAGAACTGGAGTTTAATTAGGAATCGATTGTGTCCAAAGATTAAAAAAAAAAAAAAAGGGAATGGGTTGTGTCCAAAATTATAAGATCTATTTTCTAATCTTTGAAAGATGTATAGGAACTCTATACTTCCTGCTTAATTTTTCTGTAAACCTAAAACTCAAAAAATATGGAATCTAATAATTTAAGAAACAGATCTGGAAATACAGACAGTAAGGACTATCTGAATATGACTTACAAATATGACTTGACTTTGCTTGTCTACTACAGTGGCTCAGGAGATAAAAAGAAGAAAAGCATTCTGAACCATTATCTATCACACTACAAAGCACATACATATTATCACATGCCCACTGAATATTGAGTCTAGTCATTGGTATTCAGTTATGTGTAGCCTTAAACTTTGAAAATTTTCTGAAAGTGATGAAAATTTGAATAAGGACACTGTTAAGGTTTTTTTTTGTTGTTGTTGTTGTTTTTTAATTTTTTTATTGTTATGTTAATCACCATATATTACATCATTAGTTTTTGGTGCAGTGTTCCATGATTCATTGTTTGTTCATAACACCCAGTGCTCCATGCAGAACGTGCCCTCCTCAATACCCATCACCAGGCTAACCCATCCCCCTACCCCCCTCCCCTCTAGAACCCTCAGTTTGTTTTTCAGAGTCCATCATCTCTCATGGTTCGTCTCCCCCTCTGACATACTCCCCTTTTCTTCCTCTCCTGTTATCTTCTTCTTTTTCTTAAGGTTTTTTGTGAAGACTGACTTGCAAACTAAAAGAACTTTACCTGTCAGGAGAAAAATTCACTAATGCACCAATAGGTGGCAGTATAACATGGTGTTCTTGAAATTTTAAATAATACTACTAATTAAAATATTGATTGAAGCACCAGGTATGTGCTTGATGCTGTATTAGGTAATCAGAACTCTGAGACAAAGCCCTTTCTTCCAGATGGTGACAGTCAGACAGTAAAGATTTAAGGGGAAACCTAAAGCTTCTCTCTGTATCAATCCATCATAGGCCAGTATGTAGGGCAGCAGGTCTCTCAAAGTAAGAAGGGTTGGGGGTGGCAGGGAGAAGGTCAAGGAAAGGGAGGGAAGGGGAAGAGAGGAGACAGAAAAGAACAGAAGGGAAAAAGAGAAAGGAACTCTAAAGCAGCCAAAATTATAAAAGGACCTACTCATCCCTTGAAATTCATTTCACAATTCACCCCTGGAAGCCTCAGACCCCAAACTAATTTGGACATTGGCAAGCCCTCAGGGCATTCATCTATCAGGATGCTAACACAATGAGTAGTGTAACAGCCAATGGCCATGCCCATGTCTCTATTGGACTGTGAGATACTTGAGGACAGGAAACACTGTCTTTTAATATTCTGGAAACAGTGCCTGAGCCAGTACCTGGCTCAGAATAGGAACAAAATAAACACTAATGGATAGATGGATGGATGATAGGTATCAGGCTATTTATCATGGCTTCTACCTTTTTAATCTTACTTTGGGAAGAAAAGTCCTGTCAATATCTTTTCCCATGGAAAATCCACTTTCTATCTCATAAGTCACCTGGGGAAAAACTTAATAAAAGTTAAAATAAAAATCTTCCAGATAAGGAGATTATGAAAAAAGCAAGCAGGAGGTAGAAATGGTGGTTGATCCTGAGAAAGAGAAGGTATGTATTAAGCTCTGCCATGTGCCGACATAAATGATAGGCTTTGCTTGTATTCTTATCTAATCCTTACAACAGTATTATGAAGTAATTACTGTTATTAAGTCCATTTTATAGGTGAGAAAATGAGGATCAGAGAAGTTAATTTTCCCAAAGACATTAACTGGTAGAAAATAACCTTCCAACCAACCTTCCTTCCTCACACCCCCCTCCCTCCCCCGTCCCTCCCTCTCTCCTTCCCCCCTCCCTCCCTCCCTCCTTTCCTTCCTTCCTTCCTTCCTTCCTTCCTTCCATTTTTTCTTCCTTCCTTCTCCTTTTAATTAACATGCACTTATCATATGCTGAATCCTAGAGGGATTAAACAGTTTGTCTAAGCTTTCCCAGTCAGAAAGAGGCAAAGAAGGACTCACCAGCCTATGGGATATGACAATCCATATTCTTTATTAAACTACTTTTTTTTAGAACAGATGTCTTTGCAGACTTCTGGGAACTCATTTCACTTTCTTGTTGTCCCTTGAATCAGCATCACATTGTAGGAGGCCACTAGCTGGGCTTCTATTTGAAAGGGACACAGATGTTTTTCTACCAGCCTCTGAGTTGAGGTCGTTTGTCAAGCTTGAATTTGCTATTCTCTAGCATACCACTGGCAACTCTTCTGAAACATTTGGCTGGTCCAGTAAACACTAGGGCCAGGAACCTGGGAAGCTACCCTTGAGCTTCTGAGTTTCTGGCTGCAGCCGCAGCTGTTTGTCAACAGTGGTAAGGAGGACCAAGAGCCTCATATCCTTGCCCAATCAGAGGAAAACAGAGGTAACTTCTGGGAAAACAGTGGGCATGGGAGCTTACCACAGCCATCCAGAAATAGCCAGATATGATGGCATCAAGAGGCCCCAAGTGAGAATTTTATTCTTATTTTAACAGTTTTGTTTTTGATGCTCAGTAGCCTGAAAGCAAATACACAAAGATGCTAACAGAAGGAGTATGGATAATTGATGTTAGGGCAAGGAGATGATGATTAGTTTTTTTTTCCCAAAATTTTGATGACATGGTTTTTGTATTCTTTAAAAAGAAAATACTAAAGCTATCTTTTTTAAAAGTACTTTTTTTCTTCTTTGATGAAACAGTATTCTAGAAATAGCTAAAGAAGACACAGGCAGATGAAAGAACATCCCAAATTCTTGATTTATTCTTATACAGATTTTTCTGCAGTGTATTAGAAATTTAGCAGAGACTAAATTTACTCATTAGGTCACAGGATTTCAGGTGATGAGGGAAGAGGGTTCACAGCAATGACCTAGGAGGTGGAAATAAAGCAACCCCTTCCCCCACCCCACTCCGAAAGTCCAACTGGCTTGGTGCTTCTTGGTTTCCCTTGGACTCCTGCAGCTGCATCATAGCAGTTGGCCGCTAGGGGCGCTCTGTCCCATTGTGCAATACTGCTCTTGCCCTTTGAGTAGACAATCTCAAAATCCCCCCTCCTCCCATCTTTTAGTAGAAATAAAAGCAAAATTACAAAAAATAAATAAGTAAAAATAAGAAGAAGAGCATTTACTAGAAAGATGAGCATAAAACAAGTACAAAATCTTGGAAATAAATGATATAATGGAGAATAGATTCTTCTAATGTAACTCAAATCTAGCCGCAGATCTCCTTTCTGGGAACACATTATAAACTTCTTTTCTAAACTGAGACTGGTGTGGATGCTGAATCAATCCTTCAGAGCCTCTAACCTGGGCTACCTGCTGTGCCCCTGCTGCATGTGAAAAGAGTCTCAGCCTCATCTTCTCTTTAGGTAACTCTCCCACTGGGCTCAGGCAGCTTTTAACCACCCTATGCTTCTCATGCTTCTGGTCTCTTGGTCTCCTAAGAATGGAAGGTGATTTGCCCTCAGCCCAGAATTCAGCCTCTAGATTTAGGCCTTCCTATGCCTACCTTACAGATAACTTTCTTTGCCCTTTCTACAAGTCCATAAGACCCACACATCTTACTGTCTTTCTAGTCATTTGAAGCTTTTCATTGGGTGAATGTCAAGACTCAATTTCCCCTATCCAGATGGCAAACTTTACACTCATACTTTCCAGAGTATCTTAGTTTCAGTCATTCTAACCTACTGCCCCAATAAGTATACACGTACTTGTTCAACCACGTGTTCCCAATTTGTTCAATATAATCCCATCCCTATGTCTTTGGCTAGTATCTCCCCCTATTCTCAAAAGTGGGCAAAAGGCCACAAACAGCAGATGGCATTTGAGGAGGACTACCTCATGTTTGCTCCCCCATCAGGCCAGTGGAAGACTGTATCCATATCATCCTTTCAAGCCCCAAGCCTCAGCCTCTTCCTGTTTACCTGGACTTTCCCTTAATTCCTGTTCTTCACCTGAAAGATGCATCTGACTTAAGACTCATTTGCAGAGCAGAGATAACTGACACACTCTGAACCTGGCCTTGCCTCAGGTTACCCACTCCCCTTTCTGTCCCACGTACTCTCTGGGCTCCCTCCTCAGGGAGTGACCTTGCAGAATTCTACTCATTACAGTTTTAACATCAAAATCCCTTAACCATATAGTAACAATAACACACATACAGTAAGAGGAGGATTGATCACTCACACGCTTCTAAGGGAAAATGGGCAGCTCTCTCCCTGGTAAGAAAAATATGAGTCTCCACCCCACCACAAAAAATCCCAGGATGCCCCAGAATGCAGTTTCTTCTCCTCATGACGTGTTGTAAAGCACGTCAGCTGCTCCTTGTTGCTGTGCAGATCACCCAACATCGGGTCACTGAGACAGAAGGCAGCGCTAGCTCACACAGCTGATAGGATTAGGAGATGGTGCTTTGTCAGCCTTGACTGAGTCGAGAGAAGCCCTCAGCATACGCAGGTGAGCTGTGAGAGACAGAGTGGATGTGGGGGGCTGTGATGGGTCTCGGTTGTATGGTGCAGACGTTTTCTCTTTGCAATGCATTCGTGTGTATTATCTTTTCTGTTAAGTTTGCAGTCTGCTGGTGGGGGGGGTTCCTAGTGATAAAAAACCTGTCCTTTATCATATCTGATTTCAGGGATTGGCCACATGCACCTCACAGGATTTTTGTGAGGCTCAAATGAGATTATATGTGTGAAAGAGCTCTGAAAATATAAAGTTTTGTGTAAATGAAAGCTATTATTCATTTAATTATAAATGTCACATAAAGAATTAGATAATATATCCCAAATTTGGGGGCATAATTACCTGTACACACTCCTTTTCCCCCAATCTATAAGACCCTATCTCCCATTCCTTCCGAGGCGCGGGCAGGGATGTTATTTATAATCTTGAAAGGTTCTAGCCTTCTAAAGCAGTTGATATTCTCTAAAAACCAGCATTACATTCATTTCTAAAGGAAAAACCGCAAAATTACAAAACAAGACAGGAAAATAAGTAAGTAGAAATGGAAAATGATGCATGAGAATATTTTAAAAGATGAAAGATGAATATAATACACTATATTAGATTATATCTCTTTGATGGTATAATCCAAACGTTATAAGACATTATTCTTAATGACATGAGAAACACTTAAATGAAATTAAAGGCGGCATAGATATTATCATTTGTAAAACTTGCCTTTTAGAACAGCAGAAAAACAGGCTTGGGTTCCAAAAGTACAGAGCTAAGAGCGGTTAGAGCACTAAATCATCAGCCTTTCCCTTGGCGGGGTTGCTATGGTGACAGCAGGGCTACCACACAGCCTCTCACTGCCTGCACTTCTGCAGTAGAAGCTCTCACTGAACACATGTTGGATTTTTTAGGCACACACCCCATCATCAAATACAAAGACATATTGGAAGCAGCTTTATGAGTCATTTGCAAAACAGAAGTTGTGTCTCTTTCCTTCATCCTGTACTGATGGGCCCCTTATGGGGTTATAGAATTCAGTCATTCATGCATTCGTTCCTTTGACTGTTGTATATTGAGTGCCTACTGTATGACAGGACCTGTACTAGGCGCTACCTATGATCCCTGGTGGAGACAGAAAGATAAATAGGGAATTCTGATACAAGATCATAACAGCTCTCCTGGGGTACATTAAAAACAGGTGTCCTGGAAATATGTAAGGACTGACCTTGGGGGATCAAGGGAGGTTTCCTGGAAGAAGCTGTCTCTAAAATGAAACTTATGTATCTTTAGGAGTGGAATAGGATTAAGGGGAGTGAGCTGCAAGAAAAGCTCTACACAGAGGGACCAGCATGTGAACAGTCTAGAGGAAAAAGTAAACGTGATACCTCCAGAGAACTGAAAGTTCTACAGTTTGAGTGTTATCCATGTGCATGGAGAGGCAGAGTTGCCAAGGGGTGGAGGGTAGGGATGGATTGGGGGAGGGATGGGTAGACAAGAAGTGGTAATAAATGAGCTCAGAGAGGTAAACAAGACCAGATCATGAAAGGCCTCTGTGCCATATGCAGGAGTTTGAATACTACTTGGAGGACAACTGAGAAGTCACTAATGAGTTTTAATGAAGAAACGTGGCTTGATCTGGCCATTCTGAAAGGCCTTGTGGAAAAATTTAAAAACTGTCAAGAAAGGAAGAAGAGGCAAGATTGGAAGCAAGACAACTCCAGTTAGACCACTACTGCAATAATCTGGGATGTTTGTGGTTTAGACTCTAAAGGAAGATTGTAGAGTTGTTGAACAGTGGACATAAGTAATCAGATTCAAGATATTATTACTAGAGTGGCATGGAGATAACTTGTTGGTTTCTGTTATGTGGGGGCCACATGAGGGAGATGAAAAAGTCTAGAATGACTCTGAGGTTTTTTGTTGTTGTTTTTAAGGTTTTATTTATTTATTTGACAGAGAGAGACACAGTGAGAGAGGGAACACAAGCAGGGGGAGTGGGAGAGGGAGAAGCAGGCTTCCTGCTGAGCAGGGAGTCCGATGCAGGGCTGGATCCCAGGACGCTGGGATCGTGACCTGAGCCGAAGGTAGACGCTTAACGACCGAGCCACCCAGGCGCCCCGACTCTGAGGTTCTGACCGGGTGTTTCTATTCTTAGGCCCCCAGATTCAATTCTCAGTTCTCAGTAGGTAAGTCAGAAGCACTTTTTGGCCCCTAACAGTCCATTCCTGTGTCATATGTCCTTGGGCTCCTAATTCTGGAAATAATAGACTGTAGGAATCATCCTGGACCATCACTTTCCTGAAGTCCTTATCTAAGACAGTGCGGGTATAGAAAGTATGAATTAATCGCCCCTCCCTCCAAATAAAGAATTCTAAGATTACCAAGCTCATTGCTTAAGAATTCTAAGTAGATTGAAAAGGCATAAAGATGTATGGGATAAAATTTCCTTAGGGATATAGGAAAAAGGCAAATTGATTTCACTAATCCTCTGATTTCAGGCTCTCTCTTGCTCATGCTGCTTATTCCTAGATTTGAGATTTGAGGACTCAGAAAAATGCTGTTTGGAGGACAAATGGGGATGGTGGTGGTTCAAATACAATTTTCAAGGATTACAGTCCTCCCACGTACAACGCTGGGTGTAAGGATCAGACTGTTTCCTGTCCACATTGCTGCTTAGAATATCCTCCAATTCTGAGTGAAGGACATCTAAGTTATATATGTTGAGTTCCATCATTAGATAAGATTATATCAGGTGTTGTAAATAAGGCCCATGACCCAGCTGATGATCTCTATTTTAACTTCTCAGTTGGCTGGGTTTTTGAGCTTTTTTGAACAAATTTGCCTCACAAATGCTTTTTCTGCCTGTCATGTAAGAGGCCTCAGCAAATATTGAAGGAGTGCCCTGGGTGTGACTCAATGACCCCTTGTAAAGTTCTGTTCAATAAACTGGGTACAGCTGTTTTGTTTTCCCCATCTAATCCTCACAGGTACCTTTGAGGTAGATATTATTATTATTTTCCCTCAGTTTAACAAGCATAAACTTGAAGTTCACAGAGGTCAAGAACTTTATGGTAAAGGCACTCAGCTGGGAGGGAGTAGAGTGCTGCCTTGCACCCGGGTTTCTGAGTTCAAGTGTAGTGCCCTTCCCCTAGCAGTGTGCCTGGAGCTCATTCCCAGCTGCTGCAGGGCAGAGATGGAGAAAAGGCTGCCCTGGATCTTAAAACAGCCTGGCTTCCCCAAGCCCTTGGGAAGCAGCCTCGTCGTTCTTTTCCTGGCCCTTCTGATGCAAATCCCCCAAGGAGAATCGGCCTTTGAGATCCCTGAACGAGATGCTGTGTCAGTCCTGCAGCATTAAGGTTGCAAGCATTGGCTTGGCTGCGGTTCGGGTGCAGGGGAACCCGCCCCACCTCTCTCAGGCGAGGTAATTGTGGGGAGCCGACTGTTGACTTAAAACCGAGATGGCAGGGAGGGGCCGCGGGGGAAAAACTTTCTCCATTTTGGCCCTCAGTGATGTCGCAGCTTTTCTCCGCTCTCCTATCAGACGTGCGCCCCCCTTCAAATCGGACCCCAGGTGCCAAAGAGAGGGGGTCGGGCACTTGCCGGCTGGAGATGCTCACAGCCCGGGCCTGCCCCCTCGGTGTCGGGCTCAGCAGAGAGGGAGGGGCGCGCGGCGCTAGGGGGAAGTGCCAGCCGCGAGACCGGGCGGGCGGGCCCGACGAGTCACCCGGGGGTCCGGCAGGTGAGGGAGGTGGCGGGGAGGCGGCAGCGCCCGGGGAGCGGCGGCGGGCCGCGGCGGCGGCACCACGTGTCCGGCCGGGGCGGGGCGGCCGGGCGCGCCCTCGGAGCGGAGAGAGCGGCAGTGGGGGCGGCGGCGGCGGCGGCGGCGTGTCGGCCCCGCAGCAGCCGCCGCCTGCAGCCCGCGCGGGCTCAGCGCAGTGTCCTCGCTCCTGTGCCCGCAGGTGCCTCCTCCTGGACGGCGGCAGCGGCGGCGCGGGGACCCGGCGGGCAGCAGAGCGATGGGACCCCTTCGAGAGACCAAGGTAAGGAGGGCACGTCGTGCGGGCGCGGCTGACAGCGTCCGTGGGCGCGGGAGAGCTGGGGGGAGGGAAGGTGGGCACTGCGGGGCGATGGGCGAGCCAGGTGAGGGCTGGAGGGGTGGCGTTCAGAGTCGCGGGGAATGGGGACAGGGAGGTGGTGGGGGACCCTGGGAGGGTAGAGGGGCATTTGCTCAGGTGATGAGACCCAGGAGATGGGAAGATGGTAGTGGAGGAAAAGATTTGAGGGGTTGACATGAGGATTAAAAGATTGACTTTGGAGGGTTAATCCATCTCCTGAAATTGGGGATTTGGGATCTGGCTCTCAAATGATGTCCAGTGTGTGATGTGAATAAAAAGGATTTGGTGTTCTGGTGACTGAGAAATAAGGTCCCCCTGCATGTCAGCGACCCAGCATTGGTTCAGGGTCTGCGGTGTGCTGAGAGTGGCTGACGTGGGATACCTGCTGGGTGACTGATGTGCCGAACAAATCCCGAGGCTGGGTGCGGCTTTCGCCCTGGATGGGGTGGATGCCTGAGCGACCTTAGGAGCTCCCCGCGGCTGAGGCTTTCCCTTCAGTTCCTGCACTGTGCAGACCTCGTGAGGTGTTGACTTTGGCAGCGACCCTTCCTGGTAAGCCTCGTGAAAATGGGCAGGAGGTCATGTTTCCAAATAGTGTTTGTTACCCAATCCAAACGCCTTTTTCAGTTGCAGAGGTTGGAGGGAGCGGTGAGTTTTTTGCAAAGAGCTCCTCCTAGGAATCCATTTTAATAAGGCAGGGTGGTGGTGACCCCGAAAAACACGACTTAAGGCTTGCTCTGCTTCTAGATGATATGCCTTGTTACCTAAGCTTTTAGTCTCAGTTTCCTCATCTGTAAATAGGGATTTAAGTTAGTGTCTTCTCTGTGGCCTGGGTTGTAAAGGTCAAATGGGATAATGGTTGGGAAAGCACTTTAAAAATTAGAAAACCTTGCCAAAATATTACTTTCTATGCATTTTTAAAACCAAGGCATCGCCCTCTGTGTTTAATGCCGTGTTTTTAAGGAGAGAGAGAAAACTCTCTTCTCCTGGGTGTCCTGTAAGGAAAACAAAAGCTAAACATGATGTAAAAGGTGGAGCCATCTTACTGGGTATTGGATTTTTGTTTGCTTTTCTGTTGGCAACAAGCCTTGTGTACCAGGATATTAATAAATAATTAAGATCCTGGCCGGAAGAGGAGGGATTTGAAAGATAAGTCTGCATGATCTATCAGGAAAGAATTGTTCCAGGTATAGTGTTCTACTTTGTGAGCAGACCGGAAAGCAGAAATCAGATTGTCACAGCTAATTCAGGGAAAGCAAAATGGAAGTCTAGAGGAAATCAACTAATAAGCCAGAGTGTGCTGTGAGTAATAAAGAAAACCAGCGGAAGCTTGAATGTGAGAGAAAAAGCCAGAGTGGGGAGGTGAGTTAGGAATTGCATGGGTGAATGGAATGGCTTTCCTGCTAATGGGTGGAAGTGTGTGTGTGTGCACGTGTGTGTGCGCACGCTCACCCATGTTCAAGTATGTGCTCTTCAGTAGATTGGAAGGATTAGCTCGGTGGCAGAGTTTTGATGTTCGTTTAAGCTACTGAGATAAGGACTGCTCTGTGAAGATTCAATATTCAGAAATGTGATTTCTTAGATGCTGAGCCCAGAAGGAACAAACAGGAGGAGTTAAGAGGGGGGGAAACAAGTTTCCGTTTGTTTTCTTTTTAATGTCCAATTTTGAGAAGGAGCAGAGAGTGCAGCATCATGAGAAGGAGATTACCCGAAGCCGCATTCCCCGTTTGATTCTTCGGCCCCATCTGCCCCAGCAACAGCACAAAGTGTCCCCAGCTTCTGAGTCTCCCTTCTCTGAGGAAGAGAGCAGAGAGTTCAATGCCGGCAGCTCTGGGCGCTCAGCGAGGACCATAAGCAGCAACAGCTTCTGCTCAGGTATAGTACCCCTGGAAGCCACACAATCAAGAAGTGTGTGCTCTGCTGGTGCACTGTGAATGGACTGGGGTGCGCCCTTTAGAGCCTAGATCTACACTTCCACTATTAGGATGAATTGTCTGAAGATGCACCTTTTTGGCCCTTTTGACCTTCACATGGTTCAACCCTAATGGAAATTTGCACCTGTTTTTCTATGTTATTCTAGTTTATAATTTACCACATGAAACTAACTTGTTTCTATGACTGTTTAGAAAACGATTCCTTTGTTAAATCTGGGAAATGTGTTAGCTTGCGTTTTTATAATAGCAACCTTTATAAACCTGTGTACTTCTGATTATAGAATCCCCAAAGACAAAACACCTCCTAATGAATGAGGTCAGGATCCAGGAGGCTTATCTCCCAGGGCGAGCCTGACCTTGTCGTTTAGAGGAAAAGAGCAGAGGCTTTGTAATCTGCCACACCTGAGCTGGAACCCCTGACCTTTTCACCATTTACAAGCTGAATGACCTTGGGCAAGTGGCTTAACCTCCTTCAGCCTCAGTTGTTACATCCATAAAATGGGATGATAACACCTACCTTGTACAGTTGCTGTAGTGTTGAATGAGACCTAAAGGTAATCCTAGTACAGTGCCTGACATAGAGGCGCTTAATACATGATGGTTCTTAAAAAAAATGAACTAGGGATGTCACTTTTGGCACACGATTAAGGAAGTTTCCTTAAAGTTGTGAGCACATTTGGTAAAGGCACAAACCTCTTCATAGCTTCTCAAGGTGCCACCGTTATCAAAGACAGAGCCTATTACAACCCATTAAAGCACATGACTTGGACTGACTTGTATTCTTTGAGAAGTATTAGAAAATTGGGTAAAATTTAAAAGAGTGACTATCTTGTGAGTAATGAAGAATGTTTCATAGTGGATAATTTTTAGGGCTTATTTAGGGAAAATGTAATTAGAAGGTTTATGTATGTGAAGGGACATGTGAATCAAGATGTTGTGATTAATTTTCTAATTTAGCAGGATACAATATCCCATTATTTTTAGTATCAATATATTTTTCAGGGTTCTTTTAAGTGCAGCTTTGGATTTCTTACATAATTTCATGGAATAATTCTATCCCATGCATAAATTGTACATTAGAAATACTATGCTGCTAATTATTTTTCTCCGTAAAGCCTCAGATTTTCTGCTTGATTCTGAAAAAGAATTCTATCCAAATATTTAAAGTTTGTTTCTTGCCATTTGGATTATATGAATCTAGTTTAAAATGAAGACCCACTGATGGTTTGCTTGATACTCTTGCAAAAAGAAAACACAAAGGTACCTAGAACCTGGAAACATGTTTGCTGAAGGCAGTGCTGTTTGCTTTAACTCCATTTTGGGGCTCAGGGATCACTCTGTTTGCGTGTGGACGAACCCAGGGGACATCATTTCCAACTGATATCCTTTGTTTACATAACTCCATTCCACATTTATTCCCGATATTTTCTCCATATAGTCATTTTCTCTGTGACTGACTTCAGGGTGAGTAGTGTTAGAAGAAAAAAAAATGGTCAAAACAAAAGAAAAACTCCACATATATTTTAGAAAATACATTAGGCAAACCAAGAAAATTATTAATTTTGGTTATGAGTCACTCTTTCCAAGACCCATTCCTGGATGATCGCTCCTTCCCAGGAGACCTGTCTCCCACTAAGGCCATAATGCTGTACATGAAAATCGAAAGGAGATATTGATCCTTCTGCCATTAACTAGCTGAGAATTGAGTGGCAGAAGCATCTAATTATGGACGTCCATAAACCTGTCTTTCCATCTTTAGCCTCGCATCCAGTCTCTGGGTAGGAGTCCCTCTGTTCCTAGGCCTCATCTTTCTGTGTTGGTGCTTCCACAAGGTTTTGGTCGGTGCCTTTCCTTCTTTGCCTTCCTTTCCTACGGAGCCCCCCCACCCAAGACCCCACGACAGCTTTGAGTGCTGCGCTGACTAAAATTGACAGGAACCCCCTTTGGGGGCATGTTAATGATGCTTTAGGAGGTCAGTTGGTGGATGGGAAATAAATGGGCTTGGGACTATGGGGAGCATTAAAGCTGTAGGCAGTGAGGTAGAGAATGTACAACATGTCCAACCAGCAGGGGGAAATAGCTGGTTTTAATCCAGCCACTTTAACACTGAGGCGAGAGTATGTGTTGGCTGCTTAATCGTGGCATTTAAGTTAGAGACCAAGGCACATGCAAACATTAAAAATGCCATCCTCTGCTAGGACTAAACTAAAATAATTTAGCGATCTTCTGTAGCTTCATAGCCTTACAAGTGATCATTCTGCATTAGCTTGTGTTCTTTATAAATCATCACGTTCAGTAATGCAAAAGGTGACATGCAGAGTTAGGGGGGAGTCTTACAATCAGGTAGTGAAATTATGGAGGAATATGATGCAATTTAATTTGAATATTACATTTTCACAACTGCAAACTGGAGACTCTTTCCCCAAATTTGTATCAAAGGCATTAATTGGGAAGAGCATCGTATGTTCTAAGATACTCAGTTTTTAGAAGAAGGATGTGGTGAGTTTACATGAAATTAAATTTACCTAATATAAAGAATTATCCTTTACTTTGAGAGTCTGGCTTTCCTATCCTTTATATGTTATATTATATTATATTTTTATTTTATAATGTTATAACAAAAGTCAGGATGGTGGATGGTGTTTAAACTTGAGCAAAACAAATGACAGTTCTACGTTGGTGTGTTCTCCACATCTACCTTACGTTTTTCTTTTAATTTTACTGATCTGTGAAATTAAAAGATCAGGAATTGTGTATTTTCAAAGTGACCTGTCCATTTTTGCGTACTCTCTCCATCCTTCCCCCACTTCACTGCCTTCCCCTTATTTTCCCCCGGGAGTCTTGACAAGGAACATTTAATGACTTGATATTCTATATGCTAATTTGTATGTTGTATCTCCCTCATTTCAGAGAAAGGAGTTGTGTGTGACCTTTTGCAATTCATTTGGGGTGTATCCCCAAAGAGCGTTTCTTTTAATAGCTTCTTATTAACAGATTTCTTTGAAGATATGCCTGTGTTTTGTGCATTTCATCGGCACGTACGTTTTGTACTCCGACATCAGTCTCCCGATAAAACAGTCTATCCTTTACAGTTTGTATTTGGTCTTAGTCACTGTGACCTTTATTGGACACAGTTAAGTTTATATGGTATTGGAAGCCAGGCCCTATTCTGTGTGCATGTCAAGTAAAATATTATATATTCTTGGTAAATATTAACTAAAGTTTAAAAAAAAAAGAATACATAAGGAAGTACAGTTAACAGTAAGTCAATAGAAACAAAACATGCTTTCATGTCCCCTCTTTTATTTTTTAAGTTTATTTATTTTTAAAGAGAGGGAGAGAGAGCGCGAGCGAGCAGGGGGAGGGGCAGAGGGAGAAGGAGAGAATTTCAAGCAGACTGCCCGCTGAGCGCGGAGCCCACTACAGGGCTCCATCCCACAACCCTGAGATCTTGACCTGAACCGAATTCAGAAAGTTGTACACTTAAACGACTGAGCCACCCAGGTGCCCCCCCCCGACTTTTATTTTCAAACAGTTTTTGTAACCAGTGGCTCAGAATACCAACACTGCGTCTTCCTTCCCCCAACCCTTCTGCCCTGTTGTTTCTTGTTTTAACACACCATGAGAAGTGATAAAACCCGTATTTGTGATTTGTGTCCTGGGTGTGGCCCATTGAATTAGTCCTCTTGTCCATTCTTCACCCCTCTCTTTGTTGGTAGTGAATTCTGTTTGTCACCTACCGTGATGGTAGGGTCAGCCACTCTTGGAAAAGCCCAGGACCTGCATAAGTCAGTCCCCTCCATCAGTCACTTGACATGGTTAGCAGCATGCTGTGCATTCCTCCCTGCTGAGCTGAGGTAATAATTACCCCTTGCAGCTGGGAGGCAGATGGATTGCCGGGTTTTACTCTAGTTCTCCTTGGGGTGCCTTGTAAACATGGCAGGTGGAATGAACTATGGGTAGAGAACACTGGTAGTTTTATGGGAGACCAGTGATTTCTCAGAGTTACTTCTATGTTGCTAAGGTGCACACACAGATACATAGGCAAGTTTGTGACTTAACCCATTAAACACATGTACCGGGTCAGTACACTAACCGGTCAGATTCTAAGATTCTCTGCCGTTGAATCCCGAGCAAGGTGTTTGTGGAAAGTATTTTGGGTTTTATAGTGGCTGGGAAAAAATCCTTCTTAGAGTGCCAATGACCTAGAGGTAATCATTGTTGCTGTTTGTGGGAAGAATAATTAAGGCAAATTACAACCTGACCAGTGCCCTGCTGCGACATGACAATACCTCCAAAAATTTGCCAGGCCTTGCCAAACAGAAATATTTCCTCTTTGCCTTTGTCCCGTTGCAGAAACTTGGCATCTGGATAGAGTAAGCCTTTGAACGTAATAATCAGAATGGAGATGAACTGCTTCAACTAAAATGAGCTGTAATACTGAATTACACTGTAATTGAATGATTGCCAACCTGCTGTGAAGAAAAAAAAACAAAAACCCTAAGACTTTAGTATCATTTTAATGAGTAGGGGACCCAGGCACTGTTGTGTAATATATGTTTCAAGTGCTTAGCTGCCTCAGCCGCAGAAATAAGTACCTAATGATATAGGTTACAAATGAAGGATACATGGGCAATATTTCTTTGTGGAGGATGTGGTGACTGCAATTAAGAGGGCAAGAGCAAAATTTTTTGCCATTTAATAACAAATACTTAGCAGCAGGGACAGTGAATGGTAATCATGATGGAATTGGACCATGCCTGAGAGCAGATTACGGTACTTAACATGAAAATCTTTTATGTTCTAAAATACTAAAGATTGTCCTAAAATAATCTGAATTGTTTCTCAATTCCAGAGAATGGTGTTTGTCCACTTTTGAATCCTCAGGAAAACTTGTTTAAAATGCAGATACCTTGGCCCCACCCTAACCTATTATCACAGAATGGGAGGACCCAGGAATCTGTATTTTATAGGCTTTCCAGATGACTCTTGTGCCTCATGAAGTCTGAGCCTCAGTGGCCTGTGTGGGTTTGGGAATTTTGGATGAGGGCTCTGAAGGGTATGCCCCAGTGGCATCACAAGATGAAGAAAGATCAAAGATGATAGAAGTGATGGCCAGCCAAGGTGTTTAAACTCAGGGCATGGGGCAAGGAAATTACCTCCACATTCCCTAGAAATGATAGCTTCTCACCCTGTATTTACAATTCCCATGTCATTAGTCTTAGCATTAATATTCTTTATATCTACATTATTGGTGTAACTTGTGTCCAAGTGGTAGACGAGTAAAAGGGGAGAAGAAAGCATTTTCTTCCTTTATTTTCCTATATAATCCTCTCTCTCTCTGGATTTACCATCTCTAGCATACTTCTCTTTTGCATTTACTCTCTTTGGTACTAGGGTGATTTGGGGTACACTGGAAGCAGGTGTACTGGGTCCACTCTTGGTGAGTACCCAGTGGACTCACTGAAAAAGAAAAAAGAGGAACTGTAGCCTGGGAGGAACAGGAAATTCGCCCTTTTTGCAAGCTTCCACAAAAATGTAGTATCCAGTAAGCATTTATTAAATGCCTGCTGAGGATCAGAATTGTGCTAAAGCCATGATAATGAATAAAACAGAGATTGAAAAATCAATTACTGCCTGAAGCCTGGTGCCAAGACTAAGCGGGATAATACATCTTTAGATGCGATTCCCACACGACTACCTTTACTCACCTGTGTTGGTTTTCTGACCCTTTTATCTATGCTCACACTGCACACACTTCTTCCTTATAATCTGAGTTCATCGCTCCATTTATTATCAACATTGGCCTCTCACATTTCATAAACCCAAACATTCAAAGAAGTAACATTAGTTAGTGTGGTGTAGTGGATAAACTTGAGCCTTGACATCATAGACCTGAGTTAAAAGCACGAAATGAGATTAGCAAGGCAGGCCAGGCCACGTCAGGAAGGGTTTTATATGTTGTGCTAACCCAATCCGTGAGATCAAGGATCTATACAGAAACTAGACTAGTAGTATGGAGAGTGAGGCCATCTGAATAGACGACAAAAGAGGGGACTTTGGAACTGGACAGCATGTGCTCCTTCTAACAATACTCAAAATTTTAAGAATTCAGGTTTTTCACTAACTCTGCCAGCTAAGTACCATGCATAAATAGCCGAATGTGGCTCATGGGCTGCCATTTTGCAATTCCTAAAGATCTTGCAGCGTCATGGAAGGGTTTTCAGCAAGAAAGAGTTGTGACTGGATTTAGAATTTAGAAAAATCTTTCTGACTATGTGTTGGACAGTAGAAGGAAGGAAGCAGGCATGATGGCAAGGGGCCTGCCTGGTTTGAAGGCCATTGTGGCAGTCTAGTTAAAGACCCTAAAATGATATGGGAGAGGATTTGGGGGCTAGAACATATGGGTCTTAGTCACCAGTTGCAAGGAGAAAGGGCAGGAAAGAGTTATATCTAAATTTCTCCACTGGATGAACACAAATGGAGCAGCAGGGCTGGGGAGAAGGACACTGAGTAAGATTACGGAGCTCAGATTAAGCTATGTGGCATTTGAGATAAAGAGTAAGGTCTGGAGCTCCAAAGAGAAGTCAGAGATGTTGGTAGCTCAAGTCCGGGGAGTTGGTAATATTACCCGAGGGCAGTGCCTGGAGAAAGATTAGAGGCCCAAGGCTAGACCTCCAAGACAAAGCAAGAGTAGACAGAAAAAGGAAATCAAGACACCCAAGAAAGAGTTCAGAGAGGAAGGAGGGGAGTCGGGAATGACAGTGTCTCTAATCCTAAGGGAAGAGTTTCAAGACGAAAATAGCCATCAGCTTCTGATGTCACAGCAAGATTAAGGACTAAGGACGGGGTGCACTAAAAAGTGTTCAAGGGTAAAAAACCACAGGTTATCAGTGATCTTAGGCAGAAACAGTACCAGAAAATCATAGGGATGGAATCCAAACTGTATCAAGCTGAGATGTGAATGGGAGGTGACTAAATAGAGTGTAGACAACTTTATAAAACAAACTTAACTGGGGTGGGAAAGAGGAAATAGAAAGGATGAATACCTACCATTTACATCAACATGGTTGGAACTGGAGGGGATTCTGCTAAGTGAAATAAGTCAATCAGAGAAAGACAATTATCATATGGTTTCACCCATATGTGGAATATAAGAAATAGGCACCGTTTACCATTTACTTCGACATGGATGGAAATGGAAAGGATTATGCTAAGTGAAATAAGTCAATCAGAGAAAGACAATTATCATATGGTTTCACCTATATGTGGAATATAAGAAATAGAGCAGAGAATCATATGGGAAAGGAGAAAAAACTGGGAAGAAATCAGAGAGGGAGCCAAACCATCAGAGACTCTTGACTCTGGGAAACAAGCTGAGGGTTGTAGATAGGGAGGTGGGTAGGGGGATGGGGTAAGTGGGTGATGGGCATTAAGGAGGGTACGTGATGTGATGAGCACTGGGTGTTATACACAACTAATCATTGACTACTACACCAAAAAAAAAAAAACAACAAGTGTTGCATTTATAATAAAGATAGGGCTTTTATCAAATGACAGGTGTTTTGATAAAGATTTTAGGCTGAGGGAAAATGGACAAGAAAGAAAAAAAGACACACACACATTGGGGGCAGGGAGGGAGAGAGAGAGAGAGAGAGATTAAGGGAGAATAGAAAAGTGTTAACTTTTTAACAAGACTCAGGTGGACCCAAAAAGACCTGTATAGGAAGAAAAGAAAGGCTGGATTTAAATATAGGTAAGTGTCAGGTCAGGGTACGTAGCTGAAGGATACATTTCACAGTTAGGTTAGGTGCCCCTTGACGCTTCCTCTGTCATACCACATGACCAACCTGGTTTTTAAATTTGATATTTAGTTACCTGAATCCCCAGTAGACTGTAAGCCTCATGAAGGCAGGCACAGTATATTTCCCTGCACTATACCAGACGTATAGCAGTTGCTTAATAAGTATTCATTGAAATCTGGTAGAAGGCATAATTATGAGAACAGGACAAGTATTTTTATCCATTTAATAAAATTTATTGAGAGCAGGTTCTGTGTTAGTAGTTGGGAGAATAAAACAACTAGAACAGTACCCAATATTCAACTTAACAGGCTTATTAAATGAAAGAAACATTCCTGTCCTTGAGAGTTCAGCGTCTCTAAATGTCAAAAAGAGTAATCTCTATAATAGAACCATGACTCCAGTGCTGTGGGTAGCTAGAAGAGAGATCTCTTGCTAGGAAAATCAGAAAATGCTCCACTCATGAATTGGCAGTTGCAAGCCCTGAGAAAAACCAGCAGCCCAGTTTGGAGTCAAGAAGGAACTTAGCCCAAAGCCACACACCCACATTTCCCAGGACTACAACTGGACAGGAGCCACCACCCCACCCTACTGGGGTGGTATTGAGAAAGCACCAGTCTCCTCCCACTGACCCAGGGGAGACCAGGTGCACTTCAGGTATGCAAGGCTGCTGAGTAAGCCTGTATTGGCAGGTGGCTTTGCAGGCCCCGGGCACACTAACCGCTCCACACGTCCCCTGCCGCTCAGCTTGGCCGTCTCCCGCTTCGGGGATACAGTGCAGGAGAGAGATGCCTGCCCCAGCTGCTCCTCACACAGCTAGACAGTCAGAGTGCCCCAGTCTGGGGTTACATCCTCTGGCTGACTGCTCTCTTTTCTTTAATTTTTATTTGCATATGGTTGACATATCATGTTACATTAGTTTCAAGCGTACAACATAGTAGTTCAGCAACTCTGTACCTTATGCTATGCTCACAAGTGTAGCTACCATCTGTCACTATGCAGTGCTGCTACAATACCATCGATTACATTCCCTGTGCTGGACCTTTTATCCCTGTGACTTGTTCATTCCATAACTGGCAGCCTATAGCTCCCACTGCCCTTCACCATTTTTCCCATCCCCCCATGACCTCCCCTCTGGCAACCACCAGTTTGTTCTCTGTATTTGTAAGTCTGAATGACGGCCCTCTATTTTTAGGGAACCCAGACCAAGCTTTGCAGTGCATACCAGTGCTCAGCTGTGGGCTCATCCAGCACTCACCCCCATCCCTGCAGAAACTCATCCTTCAGGCTTTTCCCTGCTCAGTGTGAATTTTCCTGGGGCCCCTCCTCTCTCCTGGCTGGCTCAGGCTTTATTCTGTCTTCTTTTGTTTGGGTGCTCTTACAGTTAGCATTCCTCGAAGACACCAAACTGACCCTCAGAATTCTTGGGTCTGTGGACCCTAACCCACCCTTCTATTTATTCTGAGGTGTTTGTGAGAATTATATTTTTAACGCTAATTATTGTATCTTTTTAAACTCAAAAGTAATAAAAATATGCAAATGCAAACACATTGAGTGGATGTAATCACACTTACAGGATTTATTTTGTTTAGCTTTTTGCCAAAGTGAGATCATGCTATATTGATCTGTGATCCTTTCTGTTTATTTGTTAAATGAATATTTATTGAACATCTGTTGTGGGCAGGGCACTATCCCAGGAGCTGATCTAGAGAGATGGACAATCGTGACAGAACTTTTGCCCTCCAGGAATGTGTATCCAGGTAGTACCTGTACGTGTCCTTGCTTGTCAGCACAGAGAGGTCCCCTCACTTGTTGTGATGATGGCACGTATTTCACCCTAGAGAGGGCCATCACATATTCGGCCATTCTCCTGCAGATGGACATTTTGTCTATGGGGCTAACCTTCAAAATTCAGAATCTTATTTTATGAATATCACTGGAATTAGACTGTTATGTGAGCATATTTCTCTTTCTCTGTTCCCTTTTTTAAACAAATACCATGATACACATATATTACCTAAAACAATTATTTTTTTCAAATAGAAAAAACCCAAATGTAGCAATTGCAGGAACTATGAGTATTGTTTTTTCCTTAACTTTCTTCCATTTGTATCCCTTATTCCTTCTTGACTATCACTGTGTTCAAATTCTCAATGTGAGAAAAATAGAACAGAAAGGGAAAATATTTACATTGCTACAAGACAGCTAACTAGTTCAGGTGTCCGTAGAGTGGTTTGCAGTGTCCTTGTTATAAAGTTTTCAAGAGATTACGAGATAGCTTCTTGGTCTGTGTCTTTGTCTCTCTCTCCTCTTTCCTTCTGACCCTGCTAGTTCTCCTTCCGTCTCCCCATCTCCCTCTCCCATCTTCTCCCATCAAGGAACCTAAAAAATAAATAAATAACTGAGTCTTTAGGAAGGCATGGCTTAGACATTGCAGATAAACTAATATTGCTAAGGAGAGAAAAGGCCACATGTATTAGTTTCATGCTTATTTTGGAAAGATCATAACCTTACAAAGGACAGAGCAAGAGAAATGGAAGCTTGCGGGACAGATTCCCTCCCCACAGCCCCTGCCAGGCGCACTTGTCTTGGGGCAGTGACACAGCCACCCTCTTCCCGAGTTTCCACACCAGCTCCTCCCTCACCAGAACTCCTCCAGAGATTCTTTCCTCGCACTACATTCACTAGTTGGACCAAGATGTTTTCCTCTCCAAATTCCTTCCCCTCTGGCTGCTAACACAAATCAAACTTGAAGCTTGGTTAAAAAAAAAAAAACAAAAAACACCACTAGGGGCGCCTGGGTGGCTCAGTTGGTTAAGCGACTGCCTTCGGCTCAGGTCATGGTCCCAGGGTCCTGGAATCGAGTCCTGCATTGGGCTCCCTGCTCAGCGGGAAGCCTGCTTCTCCCTCTCCCACTCCCCCTGCTCGTGTTCCCTCTCTCGCTGTCTCTCTCTCTCTGTCAATTAAATAAATAAAATCTTAAAAAAAAAATACAAATAGAGGCCTTTGTTTCCAAGACAGCATGTGTCCTGTGAAGAAATGGAGACTTACCTCCCTTCACTTTGCGTCTTCCTCTATTGCTGAGGCCTGTGCCAACATGACGTAAGAGAGCACTCGAAGCTCCAAAATAGCTCAGAAACCCCAGGAATGTTTACATGTGAGATGATTATTTTGTCTCCAAGAAACCAGGGAGACATTCATTAAATAATTACTCCTCTCTCCATTTTTATAGATGTAGGTGACAAGTCTTGGAGGAAGGGTTTCATTTGCATTCCTTCCCCAACTCATTTCCATCAGCTCACACATGCAATCACTCGCGTATACACACCCTTAAAAGAAAATAAGCTGCCTTTGACCTCTCATCTCCTTGTGCCTGCCATCATGTTTCTCTGCTTCTCTTCACAGCAAAACTCCATCATTTGCCCTTGTCAAGCATGTGGGTGACCAAACTAGCAGATCTTTCCCTTGTCTGCCTTCATTTTCTTGACTTCTCAGCAGCACTCAACACAATTGAACAGGCCTTTACCTTAGGAAGGATTTTCCTCCTCAGCCTCTGTGGTCCCAACTCTTAGAGGTTCAAGGGGCGCCTGGGTGGCTCAGTCGTTAAACCAACTCTTAGAGGTTCCTCCTGCTTCTGAAGTCACTCCTTGGGCACCAATGCTGGCTCCCGCACTCTCCCTGTCCCCACAGTATCACATTACCCTCTTCTCCTCCTGGCCTCCCCAATGGTGGCCATCTTTAAATTGCTCAGCTGTTGGTTGGTGATGTTCCCAGCCTGTACCCTGAGCTTCCATCTCTCACATCCAACTGCCTACTTGATATCTTCAAGGTCCTTGTTAATTTGTGCTTCAAATTTAACATATCAAAAACAATTTTTTTAGAGAGAGAGCATGAGGTGGGGGAAGGGCAGAGAGAGAGGGGGAGAGAGAATCTCAAGCAGACCCACACTCAGCACAGACCCTGATGCGGGGCTTGGTCTTACAACCCTGAGATCATGACCTGAGCTGAAGTCAAGAGTCAGTCACTTAACTGACTGAGCCAGCCAGGCGCCCCTCAAAAACAGAATTCTTGGCTTCAGCCCCTACACACTCAGAAACCCATTTTTTTCTAACTCAGAAATGACCACCATGGGCCAGTTGCTTATGCAAGAAACCTTAAAGACATCCTTGATCTCCCTATTTTTCACTATCATGAGTTAAATGCTTTGGATTATTTTTCCAAAATATATCCGAAATCCATCTACTTTCTTCAATTTTCCCTGTCACACCACTGTCATCTCTGATTTCCACGATGGCAGGGGCCTCTGCACATTTATTGGCTTCAGCTCGTTCATTCCCAAACCGCAGCACAGTGCTTAAGAAGGAAGCTTTGGAGTTAGGCTGTTTGGATTCTTATCATGGCTCAACCGCTTACTGCCGCCCCAGGCGGGTGGCGTAAACATTCGTACTAGTTTTATATGCCCTCTGCAAAGCAAGATGGTACTAGTGCCCGTCTCAAAGGGGTATTGGACTCCGTTAATTAAGACCTGTGTTAAGTGTCTGGAACATGCCTGGTACTCAGTAGGCACTCAGTAAATATTAGCCAGATATACTATCACTACTACAGTCTCTTCTCCCACAAACCAAATTGTTGTCATCTGCTTAATGCACATTATGGCTTCTGTCGCACTTAACATAAACTTAGGATTCCTGGTCTAAGGTCCTGCATGTGCTCCGGCGTCTACGTCCCTTCAGCCTCATCAGTCCTCTCTCCCTCTCAGCCTTCCGAGCCTCCTTTCAGTTTCCTCAATGCACCAAACTCCTTGTTGTTCCTTCTGCCTGAAGTTCTTTTCCTTGCCTTTTCCATGATCGGTTCCTTCTCATTTTTTGGGTCTCAGCTCAGATTACCTCCTCAGGGCCTTCCATGACAACCTGTCTAAAGAAGTACCTTCCCACCCCCCACCTAGCTAGTCCATATAATATTACCCAGTTTGTTTCATTAATGGTACATCACAATCAAATATCTTCTGTATGTATTTCTTGTTTTACTTGCTTATTAACTGTCTCTTTCCACCACCAGAATGTAAACTTCTTCAGGACAAGGCTCTTAGGGAGTCTTGATCATCATCATATCCCTAATATCTAGAAGGCTATCTGGTACATAATAAGAAATTAGTAATTAATTGTGGAAAGAATTGATGGGTGGGGGGCAGGTGGAGTGGATGTATGGATGGATGGTTGGATGAATGGACAGATGGATGGATGGATGGATGGATAGGCTTCTTGCACTTCAACATTTACTATTGGGTAGTGTCACATTGCACAATACTAAAGCAAAATTAGCGTAGAGCCTTGTAGACTTGTGAATTCTCGCTCCAAAAAGATGCTAAAATTAGGTAAAGGATAAGAAGTTCAGATTTTCCTGTTCAAAACCTAGAATACAAAATTTTCTAAATGGCAAGCATTATATGGTTACTGTGTTGAAGCAAGAATATTGGAAAACTAGAACCAGGTAGAATTTCTTGCCTCAAATTTTTGTGGCCTGTTTATTATGGGATGGCTTCTTTCTAACAGCTTCCTTTGTCTGTTTTTAATTTGAGCCATTCCAGAATTGCTGCTGTTTCCTCTTGGAACAAACATAGGTAGAAAATTTTAGAAAGAAACTAGCTTGCAGTGGTGAAAAAAACGGACTTTAGAGTCCGGCAAACCTGAGTATGAATCTTGAGTCAGTTACTTAGTAGCTATGTGATTGTGGAATCCTTAACCTCTCTGAGCTTCAGTTGTCTCACCTATAAAATAAAATATTATTAAAAATTAGTGTTGGACGCCTGGGTGGCTCAGTTGTTTAAGCGACTGCCTTTGGCTCAGGTCATGATCCCAGAGTCCTGGGATCGGGTCCCGCCTGGGGCTCCCAGCTCAGCGGGGAGCCTGCTTCTCCCTCTGACCCTCTCCCCTCTCATGCTTTTTCTCTCTCTCTCTCTCAAACAAATAAATAACATCTTTAAAATAAATTTTTTAAAAAAATAAAATAAAAATTAATGTTAAGTGATAGCTACTAATAAACATCACTTTTCTTATTTTACCTACATCCTTTCAGTGCATTTGAATGGTTTGTGGTAAGAATTTCACCAGATTCAGATTAACCATGAGTTTAAGCTGTGACATTTTATGTCTCTATCAGACTGTCTTGAGAAATGTCAGTATCTGGAGCAGAAAGAATACAAATACCTATACCAGTGTTTGGCACATAGTAGATAATAAATATTTGTTGAATGGTTGAATAAGTAGTCTGTATTATGCTTTGGTCATTCAAGAGAATCAACTAGATTTCCCTATAGTTTAAAGTGATGTTTCCTTAGAATAGCAATGATTTTGTCCTCCAAATTATGCAACTGAACATTGAACAGCATCAAACCATAACTGAATGTTTCAAGACATTATGGCACAAAACCACGTTTTCTTCTCCATGATGTTATTTTTAAGTACATCTTCTGGAATTGTTTAGTTCAGCATTTTGGAAAACAAATGAGTTCTGAGATCTAAATTCAAAAGTGAACCAGAAGTTTTAGAAATGTTTCTTGGACTTTGAAGAAATATTGTATTTGTAATCTTTAGAACCTCGTGTTTTATTCTTGTATGTAATTGGTGCAAGGATGTTGAAGTGGAGACTTGGTCATCATAATTGCCACCAAAAGTTTGATGACACTGATTGGTAGGCACTTAAGTGCCTACATAGGGAAATTATGTAATACACACATGCACACACACACACGCACATACACTTTGGGCAATCTTAATATTTTAAAATGTGGATTTTAAATGTATATATACACAAAAGCATATACATATTCACTTTGCAAAAACTATTCATTGCTTTCAAAATTTTATCAAAAAAGCATTGCAAAGTAATGTGGAAAGAATAGACTTCTTAAAATTAAAAAAAATAATAAAGTTAGTATTTAACCTCACACTGCATTTTAAAATGAATTCCAGATGGATTAAACTTATTTATTTATTTAGATTGTATTTGTTTATTCGTTTGCGAGAGAGACAGAGAGGGAGAGAGAGAAAGAGAGCACAAGCAGGGGGAGCGGCAGGCAGAGGGAGAGGGAGAAGCAGCCTTCCTGCTGAGCTGGGAGCCTGATGTGGGGCTCCATCCCAGGACCTGGAGATCATGACCTGAGCCGAAGGCAGCTGCTTAACCATTTGAGCCACCCAGGAGCCTGAGATGGATTAAATTTATATGAAGAGTGAAACTATAAATATCTAGAAGAAAGTATAAGTAAATATTTAATTGATTTTAGAGTGAAGGATATTCTAAGTATTAAAACATTGGAAAAAATCACCAAGGAAAATATGGAGAGATTTGACAACTAGAAATAGAAAAAGGTTTAAATGTCAAAACATAAATAAAATATAAAAAAAAGTCAAAACATTATAAATTAAAAACAAACGAACTCAGTGAAACATAATGCTTTTCATATATAAGGATTTCTTACAGATCGGTAAGAAATCCTTAATATCTTAGTAGAAAAATTGTCAAACTAACAATTCATAGAATAAGCAAAAAAGGCCAGCACACCTATGAAAGACATTAAGCCTCACTAATAATTACATATGTGCAAACTAAAACATCAAAAATATATTTTTCATTATTAAGTTGGCAAAAATGCAAACAAATAGTATTCAATATTGGCAGGACTTTTCTAAGTGGGATACTGTCATTCAATAATAAGAATTTAAGTTGTCTCAAACTTCTTTGAAGGCTTAGTAATTCCACTTGGGATATACATTCCATGGGATAATAAAAAATTTGACCAAAGATTTATTTTTTTATTTTTTATTTTTATTTTTTGAGAGAGCGAGCTCGCATGCATGTAAGCGGAGCGAGGTGGGCAGCGGGAGAGGAAGAGAGAGAATCTTAAGCAGGCTGCACACCCAGCATGTGAGCCCAACATGGGGCTTGATCTTGTGACACTGAGATCATGACCTGTGCTGAAATCAATTAACTGACTGAGCCACCCAGTCACCTAAAGATTTGTTTTTAAAAAATGTTATTAAAACAATTTCAATAATAGGACAACATTGGAAACAACCTAAGAAATGCTACAAGATGGAATTGATTTTTAGGTGATATGTTTATAATCTATTTTAAAAATTGCTCATTAAAATGTTTTTTGAGAAATTAAATAAAATGAATCTTTTTAAAACATACTCAAAAACAGAATATTACAATGAATTCCCATATACTGCTTTTGTCCAGATTAAGTAATGACAGGATATCATCATATTTGCTACATCTATTCCTTTTTTTTTTTTTAGTTTGCTGAAGCATTTTAAAAAGCAAATCTCCAGACATCATGTCATTTCATATCCATCTACACACCTCAGCCTGCATTTCTTTAAAAACTGGACATTTTCTTACATAATCATAGTGCCATTTTCATTACTACACAATTAACATAATTCCTTGGTATGATAGAGAACATGGAAATAACCCCAGTTGTCTTGAAGGTGTCCGTTTGCTTCCTCATAGCATTTAACCCAGAGGCCGAGAAACTTTTTCGGTACAAAATAGTAAATATTTACAACTTTGCTAGCTGATGATCTGTGTCACAATTATTCAACTCTGCCCTTGTAGCTTGATAGCCACAGTGGACAATATCTAAAGGATTCAACATGGCTGTGTTCCAATAACATTCTGTCTACAAAAGTGGGCAGCAAGCAGAATTTGCCTGCAGGTTGCGGCTTGCCAGCCCCTGATTTGACTCATTACTCTCTATTCTCTATATATTTTAGAAGGTGGACATTGGCTTTAAAGCTTGGTTAGATGCAGGGGAAATTTTTATGGCAAGAATACTTCATGGGGAACGCTGAGTGTTTCATGTGGCATCCCATCAGAAGGTACATAATGTCCGTTATCCCACCCTTGGTGATGCTGAGAATGGGTGCACATGGGTAAGGCCTGAGCCCTTCACTGTAAATTCTCTATCAGACTATTGTCTAATGGTTCTATCCATTATGTGGTTCTCTAAATCAATTATTTCATTAGAAATAATTTCAAAATAGTAACTTTCTGTTTCCCTTATTCCATCTATTTTCATTAACCAGATGCTTCCGTAAGGAAGAACTTTGTAACATCAATGAAGGGTTTCAGTTATACTGAAACATAGTTTGTATAGGAATGGTTTTTCAATCAGGACTTACCCTAGTTCTTTCTTTCCTTTTAATTACCAAATTTCAATACAAAGAATTGGTCCCTGGGCCACTGCCAATGAGCTCCAGTGCTTTGGGATTCTTTTAGGTGGAAAGGGTCTTTCTTTCCTTCTTTAGTTTCACTTTTTTGTATGACCATGGCTCACAGATTTTTTTTGGGGGGGGGGGGGATATCCAGTGGTTATCAGTCAGTTGCATTAGTTGTTTGTTTTCTCTGATGCTCAAATTATTCCATCTTTGGCAATGTGGGCCCTTTTGTGTTGGCTCCTGTCAGTCTTTAATAGCTTCTTTCTTTATAGCCTAAGTTCCACAGGAAAGTGCTCAGTAACAGAGTAATGAAACCGAATATACTGTATGTTGAAGCAAAGCAAAAAGCAAGTGAGCAAGTAAACCATATGCATAATTAAAAAATCAAGACGTAGGCTGGATTGTTCAATATTTTTTCTGGGTACCACAGTTTTAGGAAACTGTTGTCCTTTTATTTTCTCTTTCCTTCTTTATACTCTTTTGCATTCTATCTAGATCCTCTGCATTAAGAATTATTACTTTGATAATATCAAAGATTAAGTTAAAATTTTAACAACCCCAACAGATTTCCTTTAATTCAGCAAGTTCCTTTAGTGCATTTAAAATAAGATACAAATTATTTTAAAAGATACATCTTTTTTCAGAATTGTAAGTAGAGTAATTGTCCAATTATTAACTATATCCCATATTCTCAAAGAGCTTGTAAAGAGAGAGGAAAAATAGATTAAAAAACATTTTTTTAACCACCTCCAGGCTACAAAATTATAATAGATGCCTATTTCTCTCATCTGTCCTTACAGACTTTAACCTTTTTATTCCTTAACAACAATTTGGAAACTATTTAGTAGGTACATTTCTTACAGCACTTGAGATGGGCCACAACTTCTGGGATTTCCTGGATCTGTGAGTATTCTTTCTGTACCCTTCATCCTGTGTGTTGACAGATTCAAAGCAAATGAACAACAAGAACAAAATAACCTATCCCTTGGTGTAAATCAAGGAGGAAATGTGAATTAGTCTCCTTCCCTATAGATGGTGATCAAAAATAGCCTTAATAAGGGTCAGTTTTACCCGTGTTCCACCAGGGACCATCCTGGGCCCATTGAAGTGGGATTTAAAAATTAATGACCCCAGAAGGAAGTTATCCTATATTTTCAGACGGATCACAACGTATATAACATGAAACGTGGTCCTGTTTTATTTTATTTATTTATTTATTTTTAAAGATTTTTTTTTTTAATTTATTTGAGAGAGAGAGAGAGAGAGAGATCACAAGCAGGGGGAGGGGCAGAAGGAGAGGGAGAAGTGGACTCCCTGCTGCGCAGGACCTCAAGATCATGACCAGAACCTAAGGTAGATGCTTAGCCGACTGAGCTACCCAGGCACCCCTGTTCTATGTTTTTTTTTTTAATGAAGTTATACTGACCATGAATAATGAAGAAGTGTAAAAGCTCAATTATGTAAGCACTGAGGGAGGGTGTGTGTGTGTGTGTGTGTATATTTTAAAAGAAAAACTCTTCTCTCTCCAGGGACTGACAGTCTTCCACATGCTCTTCCTAAAGCCTTGCAGCAAAACTTCCCTCTGCCAAAACCAGGCTGAAATGTTCATGTTTTTCTCAGGCATTTTTCTGGAAATTTGAAACACTCCACACTTTTTGGGTAGATCATTCAGGATTTCTGTCATTTCCTGCCCTGAAATAGTTTCCTCATGGTGTCCTATTAGAATTTTTTGTAATTGATAATTTCTTTATACTAACATAATAAAAGCCATAATTACAAATATTGTAGTTATAAATCTATGGATTCCACAGGACAAATTGAGCTAGTAGCAACAGGAAACAGAAGGCATACTCAAAGGGTTTAACCGAAGTGGGTTTAATAAATAAATCTGTTTTGTGTTTTTTTTTTTAAGATTTTATTTGACGGAGGGAGAGAGAACAAGCAGGGAGAGCTTCAGGCAGAAGGAGAGGGAGAAGCAGGCTTCCTGCTGAGCAGGGAGCCCGATGCGGGGCTCGATCCCAGGACCCTGGGATCATGACCTGAGTCGGAGGCAGACACTTAACCGACTGAGCCACCCAGGCACCCCAATAAATCTGTTTAATATGTGCTTGATCCACATGTAGTTTGGCACATAGTAAGATTAGACATGAGTAACCAAGGAGCATCAACTTGGCTTTAGTCTTCTTAGAATCTTGGAGTAAATGTGAAGGAAACATATTTTACATAGAATTTTGGGAAGGAGTATTGCTTTCATCTGGACTAGCAGTTTGCTTCCAGCTGTGACCATGAAGTTGAAAAGGTGGAGGAGAAGGGAAGGGGAGGGAAAGGGGGAAAGAAGCCTTAAACAAGACTTGCTGGAAAAAATGACCACTTTTTCAGTGCCGCACAGAGGAAAATACCTCAGGTGTCACAGGCTACCAGATGACTCCCTGGTCCATGAACCTTTGTTGCCTTTGCTCGGGTCTTACTTTGCATAAGTTAAAGTTTGTTCTCTCTAGTAGGAAAATCAATGCCCTTTCCTTTCCAAACTAGATACCTTTGTTCGTGTTGATCTCATCAGACGAAACAAGGTGAATACCCCAAACTAGATACCTTTGTTAGTGTTGATCTCATCAGACAAGACAAGGTGAATACCCCAAACTTCTCTGATAACTCACCGATTTTCTTGAGTATGGATTTGTTTTAAGAAGCTTGCCGGTTTGCGTTGTAAGTGATATTTACCCAACTCCTTTGCTTATTTATAAGCTCCATCTGTATGGGGGCTGGGTATAATGCCTGTGGGCTGAGTCAATGCCAAGACTTAGCTTAACCAATGAAAGATTATGTCTGTATTCCCCTTGTTTCTCCCTCAATATGAAGCACGATATTAGACAGTTAAGAGATGTTGGGGGAACACGTTTATGTAGTGATTCAGATGCTGTACGAGGTACTGAAAGTTAGATTTTATTTAGGTCTTCATCTTCTCAGTCCCTTCCCCTGGAGATACTAGCTGTAAATATTGATGACTTGTGAAACACATATTCCAGGTAAAAAAAAATTTCTGCTACCTTCCCTAAACTGCCACTATTCTAAATAATTCCGGGTCCCAATTTTTAACCAGACCCTAGCACTTAATTCTTGACATTATTAGTACTGAAAACTTGGCTTATACATATTCCTTCTCATTTAACTCTGGCAAAATGATAGTAGAACCAACAAAGCACATTTGCTTTCTATTTAGTTAAATTATAATCTTGACAGTGTTTCTCAATACTGGAAATTGATTTTGTCCCCTTGAGTCTGAGTGTTTTCAAGAAAGATTTCTTTTTAGGTTAGAGACTCTGAAGCACAGACTTTTATTTATTTGGACCATCTCTCTTTCAAAAGAAGTAATTTATGGAAGTGACTCATAAGGAAATAATTCTAAAGGCAATGGATAATTTCGAATGATTAGACTGCGTTTGCTTGGGTTTATCTGCTTGGGGATCAGAATCAAGAAAGAGCCCCTCCTGAGGTGATGTTCAGGCCTCTGAGCCTTGTAAGAATGCTGGAATCTGTCTGAGCAATTAGCAGCTTTGCCCCTTTAGAGGGGAGCTGGGCTTTCTTTGGGTTGCAGCATGGGACATGCAAATGTCACAGAAAGGCAGGGAAAATAAGCGATGAAAGAGCTGAGCAGTAACCGCCAGGAGGGGCTCTTAGCCCCCTCCTTCATGGCCAGAGTTTCTTCCGGAGTTTGGTAAGGACAGGGGACTCTAAGTGAGCAGCAAAGGCAGAAGGCATGAGCAGGGCACTAAAAACTACTCGCTTCCAGAAATGCGTCAGTGAGGTCCTGTGGATACTAATATGTCCAACAGGAAAAAAAACAAGAAGAAGAATATTCAGAGAAATGAATCATTTTACCAGTGCCAAGTTCACTTTGTTCCAGAAACTGGGGCTATTTCATAATAAAATCTGAAATGAAAGCCAAAAATGAAGCAATGGCCATGATTTTTTTAGATGGATTCTAGTCATCTTTATTCAGGCAACCAGTATATTTTATTCATGCCTAGTTCTGTTTCTGTCTTTATTAAAGCTGTGGAGTTGAAGAGAGCCTTTCACAGATGGCAATTTTTCTTCCTTTAATATTCATAAAAGTGTAATAGTCCTAAAAGGTATTAGTACTAAAAGTCTCTGGGTTTTTTGTTGTTTTTTTGTTGTTTTTTTTTTTGTCTAATGAGTTACTAAAGTAGCTCTGCCATCAAAATATTTCTGTATAATAAAGAATTATTTAGTAATGAATATTTACCACTAATTGACTATTTGGAGGAGACAGACTTTAAGTAATATTGATTTACTTTAAATCCCCATACAATTCTCATCAAAGTATAAATGAATTAACCAACCATCATGAATATTTAATAAATATGAAAAGCATTTATAGGAGGTCAGCGGTATGACTTTCCTGTTTGCCTCATAAGCATCTACTCAGGTCACTTCCTATCATGCATATTAGCTTATAATAATGACCGTAGTAATAACCTATAACTTGAAAACTAAGGGAATATTTCTAATTTGAATATCATTTTCATTTTATCAGTTTATCCCAGACAGCAAGATACTGGATTGATATATTTTGGGGTGGGTATGTATGCTAATAAAACAGGATACTTAATAAAAAAAAAAAAAAACTTTTTTCCTGCTCCCTTGAACTTCAAAAGCCAGATCTCTTATCTATTAAACTCTGTTAACCAGTTGATGGGCCAAGTGATCAAAAACTGGGTGTGGTCAATAATATTCAAGTAACTATTTTTTCCTAACACAAACAACTCTGAAGAGTTGTATGTGTTTACTCACAGTAATGCCCTTGGTTTGCTGTGGTGAACTCTTTATTACTAACTGCATCAAAAAAATCTACGAACAATTTTGACCCAAAAATATACTCCCTGAAGTGTTAAAACAGACAAACCTTTAAGTGTTGGCATGAAAGTTACAGAAATATTTGTGGTCCAAAAAGCTTAGAAGGTTTTGCTTTAAGATATGTTTTACGATACCCATTATTTTCTTTGTTAACAAAATTGGCCAAAATATGGAAAATAAACGGCGAGGCATCCGCAGGCGTCTACCCAGGTCCTCATAAGCAAAGTACGTTTTGTGTGAGTGCGCGTCTGCATGGCTTCTCTTTGCCATCATTGATTTCCTCCTCATTAAACACTTACTGAATCCTGTCTTCCAGATGACACAGGCTGTCCTAGCAGCCAGTCAGTGTCTCCCGTAAAGACGCCCTCTGATACTGGAAACAGCCCTGTTGGCTTTTGCCCTGGAAGTGATGAAGACTTTTCCAGAAAGAAATGCACAGTTGGAATGGTTGGTGAAGGAAGCATCCAGTCATCTCGATATAAGAAGGAACCAAAGTCAGGCCTTGTAAAGCCAGGTAAACGCACTCACTCTTCATACTTTTCTCAGAACAGTTATGACTGGAGTGATTTCACATTTGAAATGAAAAGCCTGTATATCAGGACAGGGAATACAGTACTGATGCTGTTTCAGTACCCAGAAACATCTCCCTTTTTTTAGGGAGGTAGGGCAGAGAGTGGAATGTTTTCTGTACTGATGGTTAATAATTGAATAAGACAGGGATGTATGTGCATTATAGAGGCATAGAAAAGGAGCAAAGTTGGAGACATGTAAAGTGGATGGTCTAACAGACATTTAAACTATGTAATTCTAGCATAAATTTTACTAAGAAATTACTTGGTACTGTCTAAAGTGCCCACAGATTATGAAAAGAACAGGTTATCTTGATGGGAATCTATAGGTGAGCAGACTGACTAACCTAGTGATTTTATTTGCTTTTAAAGAATTAAATATGAGTATGATGTTATATGTATACATATAGATGTTCAACAGTTACAAAATATAAGACGAAATGGAGATTTTTGTTGCATAAGATACCATGAACGCCAGAAAATGTCAATTCCCAGAATTGGCAGTATATAAATAAATATTTTATATCCCAGAAATGTATGCAGTATATGAGCAAGTATAGTTTTAATAAAACTAAAGTTATAACTTTTAAGTAAAAGACCCTGAGCGTTGACATTGAGAGACAGCCTGTATATTGCATTATTTTCTTCAATACCCACAGTTAATGCTGTACGTACTTATGAGCCTGAAAGGACAGATTAATGACTTTCATGAGTCCTCATTCCTTAACGTTTGTCTTCTCATTTTTTTGGTGATGGTATCATTGTGCAAGGAGCTATAGACGGTTTTTTTTCAATGGAGCCAAGGCTTGGTCCTGTGTCCTCTTGCATCTCTGTCTGCTTTTGTTTTTCCTGAATAATTGATTTGCACAGCATATCTTAATGGATTATTCTTCATCTTGCTTTTGGTCAACCAAAGACAATGTTGTCTAGTCTCAGGGTAAAACTTAAACTGTGTGAGAAGGAAATCCCCTCGTTCCTAGGCTCCTGATAAACGGTAGTCATGATGAATTTGTGAACAGTCCTTTGCTTTGAAATAATATGAAAAAGAAAGGGAATGATACACAGTGGGGAAGCCAGCATATAAAAGAGAAAAATGGTTATTGTAAAAAGGGTGTTGGATACCTTCAATACCTGAGACGGAGACAGTGAGTTAAAGAGTATCATGTGATTAGAGCCAACAAATAAACCATTACCTGTGTACCCAAGAACGAGAATTGCCTCCTTCCCTCCTTCAGCTCAGTGGTTCTTTTTTAAATTGAGATACAATTCACATACCATAAAATTTACCCTTTTAAAGTATACAATTCACTGGTTTGTAGTATATTCAAAATTATAGTTTTGAAAAAGTTTATTCAAAAAAATCTAATTTCAGAACATTTTTATCATCCCACAAAAGAAGCCCCTTGCCCATTAGCCCCTCTCCACTCTCCCTTCCTCCCAGTCCCTGGCAACCACTAACCTCTCTCTCTGTGGACCTGCCCAGTCTGGACATCCCATAGACATGGAATCGTACAGTATGTGGCCTTTCATATTTGGCTTCTTTCACTTAGCATAATGTTTTCAGAGTTCATCAATGTAGCATGCATTTGAATTTCATTCATTTTTATGGCTCCATATTATTCCCTTGTATGGCTGTACCACACATTAAAATGGACTTTTTTTTTTTTTTTTTGAGCAGTTTTAGGTTTACATGACAACGGAATGGAGAGTACAGAGAGTTCTCACATACCTCTCCAGCACTGCTACCTCCAGCTTTTTCTTTATTAACATCTTGTCTTGGTGTGGTTATACCCCCCATTTTGTTTATCCATTCACAGATGATGGACATTTGTGTTGTTTCTTCTTCTTGGCTCTTACGAATAATGATGCTGTGAACAACCATGGAAAAGTTTTTTGTGAATATGCTTTCAGTTCTCTTGGGTATATGCCTAGGTAAGAGATTGATGAGTCATATGGTAACCACGCTGAACTCTTTGAGGAACTGCCAGACTTTTCCAAAATGACTGCACCATGTTACATTCCCACCAGCAACGTATGAGGGTTCCACTTTCTCCTCATCCTTGTTGACGGCTGTTACTGTCTTTTTTATTATACTTATTCTCGTGAGTGTGAGCTGGTATTTCATAGTGTTTTGATTTACATTTCCTCGATGGCTGATGACAATGAGCATCTTTTCATGTGCTTATGGGCCATTTGTACATGTTCTTTGGAAAAATCTTCTCAATTTTCTTTTAACCTGAGAGTACTCACCAGTAGAATCTGTTTCTCTAACATATGGGATGTAAGTTTAGGAGCAGGAGCCTTGTCATCCCCTTTCTATTCCTACCACACAGAGTCCAGTGCATTGTGGGGGCTCGACAGCAAAGGTAGGCTGTGGGATTGAAAAGATAAAATGGTGCGGGAAAGAATGCCAGCTTCATGAATTGCAAAGAAAGTGTGACTTCACTGTGCAGGTATTGTAGGGTTTGAATGCAACTTAAAATTATTTCATTTTGGTTTCCCACGCCCCACCTCCCGCCTTATTCCAAAAACATTTTACAGTGGTGACAATACAAAGGAAGCAGGGACACAGGAGACAGGTATGGTGCAGCAAGAACAAACTAAGATTAAATGGAAGTTAAGATTATCATTGCCCTTCCTTGTTTCAATAATCATAAGAGGAATAATCAAATGTTAACATAAGGCTTAAAACCCTTTGTGTGTGTGCAGAATTCACACTGAGCAAGTCCTTAATCCTACAGTAGGTACTCAACTTGCTAAGGATCAGCCACTTGTCTTGCTGAGCATGTTTAAGGCCTTAGGTCATCCTGAAGAAAATGTAGACAAAAAATGAAGGGAGGGAGGAAAGAAGGAAGGAAGAATGGAAAAATGGGAGAAAACAAGAACAGTTCTTTGTGTTGTTTTAATTCATGGATCCTTTGAGAATCATGAAGGCCATGAAACCATGCTCTGGAAAAATACCCATACGCACAAAATATCACTTACTATTTCTGAGGTTTTTTGGACCTCCTTTCTTAGAAATTATGAATCCTAACTTAATGACCCTTGCCCAGAGGCAGAACCTGAAACATCACTTTTGTCAAACACCAACTTTTGTCACCAGAATTCTGATTTCCTTGCTCATAAGCATACATATCACCTAAGCAGCCTTTACCACGCGGTGTTTTTATTTATTTGCATTTAACCAAGGTCGAAGGGATCCCTAAAGCTTCTTTCTTAGTTGCCTAAAATTCCTAATGTCATCAATGAAAAAGTTGCTCGAGCTTTTGAGGAGGACCCAGTTCTGTACAGTAAGCTCTTTGTAGAAAAATCTGCACCATGACATATAGTTCTCTGAACTTTCAGCAGAATAGATCTGTCAGTCTCATAAATATGAAGAGAGGAAATCCTGGAAATGAGGCCCCCAGATGACTCCACAATTTATAAAATGCAGAGACATCATCTGTTAAACCACAAGAAGATAATGCTCTCAGGTTAAAATGTTCTCCCTCCTCCCCAGCCCCAAGTGACCGGCTCCCCTCAGCCCAAACCCATCCTCGGCTCTCTGTGTGCGCTCTACTTTTTTTAAAATAAATCAACTCGTTAGAACCAATACCAGTTTATTAAAATAGCAAGTAATTAGTGTCTCTTATACGGATGTTCTGGGCCTCTTCAACGTTAAATAACCCAAGCCCATTTAATTTTAGATCCGTTGTTCTAGATTCTGGAAAACTGCTCTTCACCTCAAAAAGGAGTTCTTGAAATGCCCCTTTAGTCATTCAGATAAAGAGCTAAGATGCTCACTGAGCATCTGATGCAGAAGGAGAAGGAAGATCTGTCACAGGATGCTGGGAAAAGCTTAGGAAGGTGGGCTGAGCAAGTCTGCACCTTGCCAACTGGGCACCATGTGCACACAGCGTGCGAGACCTTCCTTCCTCAGGCAGGGCCTCAGGCAGGGCTTGTTCAGGAGCTTCTCAGAGGTGGTGAGCCTTCTGTCACTTTGGCTTCCATCACTTAATGCCTATGCAGATTTAATTAAAAATTGCCACCAAAGAGCGAAAGAAAACATCCCTACGGTCCAGCTGGATAATGGCTTTGCATTTTCATGGTTTCCTTTTATCTACCAGTCAATTCAGGAAACACTCAAGACGGAATTTCCAGAGCCTGATACGGTGCCTGTCATAAACTTGGTGTCCAGTAAATACTTAAATGAGAAACACAGTGTATACCATATACAAGGAATTGTGTTTGGCATGGGAAGAGCGTCGGAGAGACAGGGCAAAGAAGACCTCAGGGTCAGCCCTGCGTTTAGGGAGCTTATAACGGAAGCAGAATACCGTGTGATAAATTTGGCCTATGGTGCCGATCAGGAGGAAAGGAATGAAGGCATTCCGTCTGGGAGCTCTGAGGAATCCACAGTGGAAACAATCCTTCTCCCAGGTGCAGTTTGGTCAAGTTTGGTCTGCAGTCTTCCTGACGTTCCCACCCAGACCTGCAAGGCCTGACTGCATTACTGCACCAGTACATTAAATGACATTCCTGGGCCTCCTTTAATGTGGGTTTACTACTTGGTGTAGCTTAGTCCAGGGAAGAAAAAGACCTGGTGTCATTATTTTACAGAAGGAAATACTGAATTCTTTCTCCACAAGGCTTGATGGAGAGCTGGGGAAACAATTACATGATTTAAACAAATAATCGGAAGACAAGAAAGGGAGAAAAAAAACACCGGCTGATCGAGGAGACAGATAAAGAGCAAATGGTTAGGGTCACTATAATTTAAAAGAAATCCACTTTTAGAAACTGAAATGTTGAAATATGTCACTGTGTGCCATCAACATTCAAACTAAGATAGTATTCCCTTGTCATCTGACACCACCGGGCTAAGGCAATTGGAGACCTGGCCAGATGAACTATAATAACCTCACAACAAGAACAGAGGCCTGGTTACTTTTTAAAAAGGCTATTTCCCACATTCAAAGGCATATGCTAGGCATATGCCTAGAAGGCACCAACTAGGTTAGCAGTTAATCGACACTGGTTCCTGTTGTAGATGGAGGCTCTTTCTCACACGGCAGATAGCTACAGATGTTCTTGTGCTTATCACGAGCTTGCTTTCACTTCCGAGTTAGTCACGTGAGATCAAAGAGAGCTAGACAACTTACCTGAGAGAAACCATTCTTAAAATCACATGAGCTACCTAGAGGGGAGTTGAGAGCGGAGACATGCACAGCTTCTTCCCCAGGTTACTCAGCTTGGCTTGTCCTTGGGGGGAAAAGTGTGTGTCAGAGCCACCAGACTCCGGTGTCCAACATACTAGGTTCAAATCTTCATGCCGCCACTTTATAACCATGTGTTCTTCAACTGCTTGTTATCTTCCCGAAACCTCGTATGCAGCATCTGTAGAATGGGTTGTTTCGAAGATCAAATAAACTAACGAATGTAAAGTGCCCATTGTTAGACCTGCCACAGAATAATTCCTCAGTAAATGTTCATAGTGGTCCTTTGTAGCTCCTAAAATATACGTCACAAATTCCATGCACTTTCTTTACAAGGAAACCCTTTAAAACTCTCATGCAGAACCTGTGTTTATTTGAAACAGCATTCTAGCATGTCCTGGGCTCCTAATTCACATAAAATGGGAGCAGTGTTTGCTCCAGGAGGACACTGACAACAGTATGAAGTGACGGCTGATGGCTTGACAACGAAGAGATGGGAAAATATGAAAGAGCACAAAAAAGACCGCTAAAAAGCACAGTGGCCTCTAAGTGTTTAAGTGCTTTGTAGCACTTTGTGCAGTAATTAATGTTCTAGAAACAGACTGAGTCATTGTGATGGTGGAGTCGGCAGAAACTGATGAGTCTGAGGGCAGAAAAATGTCTCAAGCATTTTAGAAATATTTTCATAGAGTGGAAAAAATTAAAATTTTAGTGCTAAAAGATTTTGGTTCTATGGAAACTTCCAGCCTTCTTGGCAAGGTGGTATTTTTCTAATAGCTTATAATTACAATCAAAGGTCTTGCAGCAGCATAGCCCAGCCTCAAATAAAGGCTGTAATGTATTTTAGATACTGAAAACCTTATGAAAATATCTGGAAGGGCATATTGGATGTAATTGTGGGGCTTGAATAAGTCTCTGAAATTGGATTTAAAAATTTTTTAGCTAGAGGTGCCTGGATGGCTCACGCCCTAGAGCATGCGACTCCTGATCTAAGGGTTGTGAGTTCAAGCCCCACGTTGGGTGTAGAGATTACTTAAAAAAAATAAAATCTTTTTTTAAAAAAATTTTTAGCAAACATTTATGGAGCGCTAACTGTCCCCAGCAAAAGTCCAAGCATGTCACTCTTTAATCCTAACATCCATGGGAGAAAAGGATACCCTTGTCCCCTGTGTTACAGATAGAAAAACTCAGGCACAGAGAAGTTAAGTAACTTATCCAGGGTGGCACAGCTTGTAAGCAGATTTTAAACAGAGCAGTCTTGCTACTATCTCTTAACCGTGGCACTGGTTGTAAAGTCTGCCTTCAAAGGAATAATTTTAATTACAATAAGGGAGCATGACAATTGAGAAAGATGTGATGAATAAGACGGAAATTATTTTTCTTTAATGTCTGTAGAGCCCTAAAAATTCTTACTAATATTCATAAATTAGCTGATATAGCCCATATGTAGATTATGCCAGCTGTTGCTGATAACAAAGTCAATGAACCTCAGTGTAACTTCAATAAAAGTCCACAGAATTGAACACATAAGACTGTTTCGGGGCAGATCAATAAACTCTGAGGATATGAACATCAGAGGAATGATAAGGTCTTCAGTGTTCTCCACTTAATCATACACTAGTCCTTTCCTACTTGTCAAGATGTTTATTGTGCTACCCTGCATATCATGAATACTTTCCTAAGCAGAGATCATTAGACTTTGTCAATTTAAACAAGAGCTTTTGCATTTATACTGAAATGGGTCTCTGAAACTTTTCTTCCCCCAAGCGAAAGAATGTTCACCAAGGATAATGCCGAGAATGTTTTGTGGTGGACTGTTGTACAATCTATCACTTCTCCCCAACAGACACCAGACCAGTAAAATAAAGCTTAAATGTGATGAGTGGACTGAAGGGTTTACCTTTAAGGCAGGGTTACATATTTACTCCATGCCTTTGTCCCATCTGTGCTTTTCATGGTGCACCCGATCAATGTAATGGTGCCAAATGGTCCGTTAATGGTTTTTGCCTAAGAATTAGTGAATTATAATCCTCTTCTTCCCAAAGGTGACTGCCATCCAAATTCTGGGTCTGGTAGGATTTATTGCATGTACAGTGTTCTAAGCCACTGGTTTGGGGGCCTGCCAAATGCTTACTAAGTGCTCTAACGTATTGAGAACGAAGCATTACTGGTCTCCCATACATGGCAGACGTTCCAGCAGACCACACACCCACCGTGAAACATATTTATCGACTGCCAACATAAGAGAAATAAACCTAGAAACTTATTTTATACGTAAACTTGGAAACCAAGAGTTATAAATCATGCAGACATATGCTTTAGATTGGACCTTTTTTTTTCTTTTTCCTTTTCCTTTTTAAGAGTTTATTTATTTATTTGACAGGGAGAGACACAGCCAGAGAGGGAACACAAGCAGGGGGAGCAGCAGAGGGAGAGGGAGAAGCAGGCTTCCCGCCGAGCAGGGAGCCCCGATGCGGGACTTGATCCCAGGACCCTGGGATCATGACCTGAGCCGAAGGCAGACGCCCAACAACTGAGCCACCCAGGCCCCCACAGATTGGACCCTTTTTTTTTTTTTTTGTACTAATTGAGGTGGGTTTATCGAAGAGACTGTCTGCATGCAATGGGCATAATTAAGGGAATCCAACAAGGCATGGTGAAATGCTTGGCCCTGGCAACAGCTTGGAGCCATTCCCATATCCTCAAGGGCTGAGGGGAGGGTACAGTTGCCCAGAACACAGAGGGAGAAAATTCTGAGGCCATGTGTGAAGCAGCTGTGCACTTTGGTAGAGGAATGAAGCCCCGGACAGGAAAAGAGCCAGAGTGGTAAATACCCTGACCTCTCTGTTTTCTTTGCTGGTATAATTTGTTGGGTGGCCTTTTGGTTTACAGCAGGGTTATTGACAAAAAGTTATGTGTTGAACCACATAGTGTGTTCGTTTGGGTAATTCACTACATTAACATTTTCTACCCCCTAAGCTCGTATCTGATAGCAGCCAAGGATGCAGGTCATGGTTAACTGAGGTATGGCTTCAGGAACCTGGCTGTGGTGCGCTTATACTTGGAGATGCACAGGCTGGAATGTTTATGGCATTGTGGAAAGGTGATGTCCGTGCCCTAGTCTAAGTGAAGGAAAGGAAGGAAACACTCACTTTATCACATATAAGAGGTTTCTGTTAAACCTAGGTTTGAATCCTGGCTGTACATTGACTAGCTTGCTTTCTTTCATTCGTTCGTTCATTCATTCATTCATTCATTCATTCATTCATTCATTCAACTAACAGTTATTAAGCATTTACTCTGTGCTGACGCCGTTGCCCCAGGCATTAAGGATAGAGGGAAGAAACAGACAAGATACCTGTTCGCATGGAGTCTGCCTTCAACATGGGGAGAGGGCTGATAGACAAGCAGACAAACAAGATGAGTTCAGATAATGACAAGCAAAGCAAGATAATGCTATATAGACAGTGACTGGGGATGAGGCAAGGGAGTGTCTGGGGCAATTACATTTGAGCTGAGAACTTAGCATATTCCTTCCTGTTTAGGGAGGGTTGTAAGGGGTGGGTGGGGCAGTGAGTTGAGAAGGTAAAGAGGGGTAGCAGGTGAGGTCTGTATTGTTAGAGTACTGGAAAGCCATTGGAGGGTTTTTAAGAATAGAGACATAATTTAAGGTAAATATTCGAGATCCTTCCGGCTGCTCTGTGGAGCTTGGATTATCAGGAAGCAGGTACACTGCATTTAGATGGCCAACCTAAGAAGGAGGCAGTGGAGACAGAGAAAAGTATAGAGATACAGTGTATATGACCGAATAAAATGTCCCCCCCGTTTCCCTAATGATAATAAAAAAGTTTTGTTTCATTTGCTAGCTCGAGTAAATCTTTAGGGATATGGATGAAATAGTATCTGATGGGTTTTTTAGTTTGTTATCTTAGTTAAATGTACTTAATTATACTATATTGTTAATTTAGAAACATTGATTTTTTTTTAAGAATTATTTATTTGAGAGAGAGCATGGGAGTGGTGGGAGGAGGGGCAGAGGGAGAGGGAGAGGAGAGAATTCCAAACAGACTCCCCACTGAGTGCAGAGCCCAATGGGGGGCTCCGTCTCACAACCCTGAGTTCAGGACCTGAGCTGAAATCAAGAGTCGGACGCTTAACTGACTGAGCCACCCAGGCGCCCCTACAAACATTGATTTTTGTATTCATGGTTAATATAAAATTTTTTATTCAGTTGTTCTCACCCCTAGAGCTACTTTTCAACTCATCTGACTTTTCTAAAGCACATCATTTTCACTTTCATCCAATTTGTTTGATATGAAGCAATTTTGAATCCATGTCTGGTGCTCTCGTTGGACATTTTTTTAAGCCTACAAGTGTTGTGAGGGTAGCAGTTAAGTTACTGTAAAAAAAAAAAAAAAAAAAAAAAAAAAAACCTCTAAAATGCAGAGGTTAAAACCAGACAGAAGTTTGTCTTTTGCTAAACAAAAGGTATTTGTGTGATCCAGGCTGGTAGGCAGCTATGTCAGGTTGGCTGTCATCCACCAGGCAGTGGGAAGGGGGAAAGGGACCAAGGGGCACTCAGTCATTTTAAGGTCAGGACACGGAAGTCATTTGCAATTATATCCCAGGACCTTTAGTCAAATAGGCAGCTGTTACGGCGGAAGAAGGGGAGAATGAAGGTAGACACTGGAGGATAACCTGCAGGTTGTCACAGCATCCGCTGTGCAGCACAGGGACAGCTGGTTTTTCTGTTTTCCTGTGGATCTGTATAAATATCCTTCACTATCTGAAGCTACTTGGTTCTTGAGTTCAGTTTGCAAGGGATACGGGTTTTTGTGACCTGTACAATTTAACCATCGACTATATTGCTATTTAAAATGTTCTTTTAAAGGCTGGAAGAGTCCGAGGGGTTACAAAATCTGTTTTGTTTTGTTTTTTTTATTTTCTTGGCCTCCTTCGTTTTAAACAATCTCATCAGTTGACCTCCAAAGACAGCCCAAACTGCACAGATTGAGGTCAATTCTGACTGATGTCTCTTTTTCAAATGGCACTTTTTGTTCAAAGAAGGTAATTATGAGCAAGAGCTCTGTAATAAGAGGCTTTGGAAAGACTCTAATATATGGAGTTTCTTCTTTTCTGAGAGGTAATTGTGGGAGGAGGGTTACATCACTTTATATTTAGACACTGAATAGGGTGGACCAGGCCACCTGCAGAGCTGTGGGGGAAGAGAAGTTAGTGGGCAGAAGAGTTTCTTTTGTAACATAAAAAAATATCTTTTCTTTTTCTTTGTAATATGGAGGAATAATTAATACTTGGCTTTTGCAGGTTACTGTGAGAATCATAAAATGTGGGGTATATAGCAAAGCATATGCATACTGCACACACTAGGAGGCCAACATGCACATCAAGTATCTTTGCAAAAAGCATTGTTAGTACTGTGTTTGTAGTGATGGTGTTTGCCTGGTAGACAGTATGTGTTCAATCATTGATCCCTGGCATCATTGCTATTAAATAAGAAGTGGGGAAATTTTACCAGTTAGCACAGCTTCAGAGATAAATATGTACATCATGTATCTTTGCAAAAACCAGTGTCAGTATTTGGCAGGAAGCTGCGTTTGTAGTGATGGTGTTTGCCTGGTAGACAGTATGTGCTCCATAAATGATTACTGGCATTATTGCTATTAAATAAGAAATGGGGAAAGTTGACATATAGCACGTATTAAGGCATTTGAATGTCCACTCACCATCTCCTCTGCATTGGTCTGGTTTTATCACAGATGCCTCTTTTGTAAGAATTGTTCTGATATAATGGAGGGTTTTGGTGGAAGCTTAATAAATGTGTTTACTCTAAGCAAACCCATTTGGAAGGACTATGCTGAGGTTGTCCCAGAGAGTCCTTGATTCCCTTTTCTCCCTTCAGAACAACAGATCTCTCCTGTTTCTCTCTCTCGGGCAGCACTGTGAAGTGCCTTGCATATTTAAGTAGCTGGAATTCATGGACTACACCAAGCATTTTTTTTCCCCAAAGCTTCACATGCTTGCCATTAAATTTAGGAATGTGTGGGGTTTTGCAGTGATTTCTTCCTTGCCCATTGGGATATTACCATTGTAGAAAGCCCAAGCGTTTAGCTCCAACATTGTCAGAGGATTAGCCCTGACTGTTGTGTAGGCATTTCCTTCTATTTGACAGTTTGGTATTTCTTTAAATGCTTTGTGTCCATTCATGAGGGCGATGGTTTCATTTGAAATGCTGCAGTCACCAGGGAGAAGCTCCTCTGCTCTTCCCTGATAGGCCAGGCATCCCTCTGCCTCCTGTTGCTATGGTGCCCAGCAGAGTAACTTCCTTGCCCTGCACATGGAGGAGGTTCTGTCTCCATGGATACCCCACTCTGAGACTGTACTCCGTGGAGAGATGAGCTGCTCATACTGTATTTCTGCACAAGACATACCCCCAGCCTGTGGCGGGAGGCTGTTTGCAGAGGAGTGTTTGCCATGAAAGTCTACGGAGCTAACCTTCTAAGTAAGTAGCATTAGTCACAGTAAGTAAATAATTATATCGAATCACAGAGGGTATGGTCTTTGTGTATGGATGTGTGTGTAAAGTTAGTTGTGGCAGGCTAAAAATGTAGACTGAAAACAAATTTTCAACTCTGCCTCTCAGATATTCTGAATGCAAAGTCTGTAACTAAACTTTTTAAACACACACACACACACACACACACACATCTATTGTTTTAAATACCCCTTGTCACCTGTGAGTCTGCGCAATTTAAAGCCAAAACGAGAAAAATTGACCGTGGACTTTTACATTTTAGAATGCTCATCTAACTCTGAGCATTGCATGCTGTGTTTGTAAATGCAAAGCCTGGCCTTTACTCAGTCCTGTGCTATGGGAATAGATGATCGCAACCACAATTAATGCTAATTGGCACCGTACATAGTTGCAGCAGGCCTCTGTGTAGGCCGAGATGCGATGTATTTATTATCAAGAGAGAGCTTGCTCATGTGCTCATGTCTGCCGGTTCATGGAAATTATTCAGAGCACATCTCTGACCAGTTTTAATTTACTTTTCTCACGTAGCATCGAGTAGAAATTCTGAAACTCTTCGTGTTCATGGAATTGGGATGTGGAAGAGTGTTCTTTTTTTTTATTAACTGATTTGATCTAACACTTCCTCTTTACTCTGCATTCCAAGAACATACGGGTTGGGTTTGCAGTGTTGTAAAACACATGAGTCATCTTAAAGCGATTTTCATCTGGTGGGCAAATGATTAATGCCTGTGGTGTTGAAATTAATTAGTGGAAACAAAGAAAGACTTTACATATGGTAAGCCTAACTGTAGTTCAATAGCTTTGAAATTGTGTAAAATTTAGATTTTTAGACTATCCACAGTCGATAGCAGCATCAGGCAGCTCTAAACAAAAAGCACAACACGTGTTATGTGGTATAAGGGAAATTCAGTTTCATTCACCTATAAGAGTGAGCACAGAATATCATGCTAGATTGTAAGTTTCTCTTATTTTTCTATACTATGACCGACCATTCAGCAAAGGACAACTGTTAGTCATGCCTCAATTTTAACTGCCCAAAATGGTGAAAAGGTACCACCCTTTTAGAATGTGAAATGGACCGTGTGTGACTTGTCTGCATCTGACTTTGTCACTGAGGTCAGGCTTTAGGTCATTGCCTCAATATTTTATAAATATAATTTCCAACTTTCAAAGGAACAACAGACAAATAAGGGGGCATGATGAGCTCGGTTGTGATCATGGTTTTGGAGACATGGAAACAATGTTGATGACACTTTTCCTGATGTTTTTCAGCCAACTGGTAGCATAAGGCCCCATTTCCCCATCCCAATATGTCTGCGATAAATTCTCCTGCCCATCTCTGAAAACCAGCATAATGTAGGATTTTTTTCCACCTCAAAATGGGTGAATCCCCTCTCTAAGACTGTTTTCTCATCTGTAGAGTGGAATAATAATAGCGCCTGTGACATAAAGCTGTTCTGAAAATTCAGTGACGTAATCAATGGCACATGGCAAACAAAAAATACTAGCTGTTGTCTTACAGTTCCTGTGAGCATCACCGTCACCATTTTTGCAGTGCTCTGTAGTTAAGGAAGGCTATAGCTCAGAGCCTGCACAATTCTTTAGTTTGGTTCCATTCAGCCTATCAAATCTTCTATCAAATACTTACTACTAAGAACCTAACTATGTGCTTGGTATTCTGCTGGGAATTATGGCATTCAGTGTACATAATGATGTGCCTAACAAAATGTGAGATGTATGTAATTGTTTTCTCTTTTCCAATGCATGCCTTTCTCTTTTTGTTAAATGGTTACACATACATATAATCAAATGTTTACCCACTCATTTTGCTGCCACTAATGGATATGGTAGCATTCCATAATGGATTTGTTAGATAAAAGGGATTAAGCCGTAGCATAAGTTGTTAATATTTATAATAAATTAAAAATGTGATGACAGTTAAAAATCTAGGTTCAAAGTTTAAGCTCACTTCCTTTCCTGAAAGGATTTCCGTTCAGAGTGCAGCAAATGACATACTTTGAAAAGAGACCAGATTCATTAAGTTGAAAGTTTGGGGAGTGATGGGAGAGGAAATGATTGATTAATCTGTATAAAAATAGGCCCCATGCTGGGATTTTTCCTTTTGCACTAATCCTGTGTGACATCTGAGCCAATATATATATATATATATATATATATATATATATATATATATACATATATATATATACATAAAGCCCTATGCGCAGAGCCTGCTGGTGCTGATTTTAAAAACGCATGAGGAGTTGACCTAAATTACATTTTGCAACTTTATTTTTATTTTTATGTCATTTTCATTTTCCATTTCTTCTTTCTGGCATATCCTCTCTTTCCATCTGTTTGCCCTGGAAAGAACGTGGCGTGTGGAACAAGGACTATACCAATTCACTTGAATGGAAAAAAGGGGAAGACATTTTTATGATGTGATTTAAAATGAGCTCTCTGGAGTTTGGGAACTTGAGAATCAACGTATGTCCAAATAGATACCTAATATATTATGCTAAACATAATTTCATAGGCAGTATCACTCAGATAACGTAGCTAGAATAAGCCTTCTGTTGTAATGCTTCAAGGCAAACAGTAAATCCATAGCAACATCCCTGCCAACATGGTGACCTTTTATCTGTACCGTGCTGGTCTGTGACCAAAACAATGCCCCGCTTTCTTTTCCATTGTTATCGGTCACGCAGTCCCATGCTCTGTGATGCACAGTTTGTTGAGTGTTCGGTAGGCACTTGGTGCATCAGGCATGAGTTGGGGGTCCCATCCTTTTGTTGACCTCTGAGGAGCATTTTGAGCTCCCCGTTCTGTTTGCTGAGTCCTTTTTCAGCAGAGGGAGTTGGTGGTGGTTTCAGAGAGAGGGATGCTTCCTTGGCTTGTGGGGCAGCAGCACGGTTCAGGGAAACTGGATCTTCCTAAGTGTTTGGCTTCTTGTACTCACCCCTGTGGCTGAGATAGGCAGGCTCTGCAAGCCTCTGCCAGGAAGATCTGATTTCTGCCGAGACTATGGGCGGGCCTGACTGTTCTTGAGAGATGAAGGCTATGCCTGAACCTGATACAGCCTGACATCCAATGCTTTCCCCCTCAGTTAAGGGAAGAAGGGAAGGATCCAGGCCACAGGCTGAGAAGCTCTAGGGCATACGGAGCAGTGGGTTAGGATCTGTAAGTGTCGTACCCTGCCAAGCCTCGCTTACCAGGGATTGTAAAGCAGTTTTGTCTGTATAAAGCTGGGGCATTCTTGAATTTTCCATGGGAGTCTCCAGCTTTTCATTTTCACCCTTCCCTTTTCGCTTCAGTCTCAGCCACCACTTAACAGAACTGAACCAGTAATGCTACTCATTTGTTTTTCCAACAAGTAGTTATTGATGAGCCAGGAAGTGAGCCAGGTACTGGGATGTAATAGTAAACATGGGGCCCCCTGTAACAAGTGTAACATGTTCCTGGGGGAAGTGCAGGGTCCCATGAGTGTGCAGAGGAGGACTGTGGAACCCAGACTTTGGGAGTCTGGAAGGCATGGGGGGGGTGGAAACTGTACTGACACTTACAAAGGGTTAAACCAAGCTCTTACATGCAAAGACACTTTGGTATCTGAATTTCACATGCCATTGCTATTAATTTAAATACTATGTACTCCCTTAGAGTTTTTTTTATTTCTATTGTTATGGTAACCATGTTGTATTTAATAATTATTTTTTAGATGGCTCTTTCTTCTGCTGGGGTGTGAGCCTTTCTAGAACACGGACGATGTTTTCTTTCTTCCCTTATCATTTTATTATCTTTTATTTTAAATTCATTTTAGCTGCTTCCCTATTTCTTTTTAATATTATGTATACAGTGTGATGCATACAAGAATATATTACACACATGTAAGCCGTTCACTATAATAATAAGAAGGCAAATATTTGTGACCCACCTTCCACTTTTATAATTACCACCCCCAAAGCTGCCTGGGTGATCTCCCAGATCCCATTCTCTGCCTCCCCCAGAGGTGACCGCTATATTGAAATGTGTTTTATAATTTCCTTGCACTTTAAAAACAATCTTACTTACCATCTTAAGTATGTGTCCCTAAAAATATACTGGAGACACAAGGGTAAAGTTTAAAAGTCCTGAAGCCATGTTTTCTTTGCTTTTATGGTCTCCATAATTAGCACAGTGCCTAGAACTTAGTCCTCCCTAGATGTTTGTGAATGAATGGATATGCCCCAGAGCCCAGAGGATATTCGTTTGATGCTGTATGTCAGGGAGATACTGGAATTCAACTTTTGTGAGCTTGTTCCTTTAAAGCCTTGTTAGTTTTACCTCTTTGGGGTGCTTATAGATGCAGACTACAGAAATTAATTACATACTATTTTAATTGTTTGGGGATGTTTTCAGACTACCGTTTCCTACTTATCATACACACTGTTTTACCACCAAGCAGTTATTCTCCAGTGGTCCCAAAGAGAGTGGCCTCAGTATTTTTGTAACGGTCTGCTTTGCTTTTCCATTACATTTTGGTTTTTCAAAGAACATTGTGGGGTGAGGAGGAAAGGGACAGAGAGAAGAGAGAACACTGAGTACACTTGAATTTAAAAGTTAACTTGTGGAGGGCTGGGGGTGGGGCAGAATAGCAGGGCAAGCAAAGTGTTGGCCTGGGAATGTCTGTTCCGTGCCAGATGTCACATTGAGTTGAGATCCTGGGGAAGGTTCCATTAAACAAGTCCATGGAAATTCAGAACATAATTTGTGTGCAGAGCATAATCTAATTGTGAGTGCACTTCATTCTTTTTAAGTGCTAAAAAAAACACACACAAGAATCAGTACAGAACTTTCTCAGGGGGACGTTCAAAAGCATTTTGTTCAGAAGCTTGAAAGTGCAGATCATTTTTAACTGATAAACAATGGTGTGAGGTGAAATGCTGGAGCTTGTGGCTGGAAGCTGAGCTGGTTTGCCTTGTCTCTCTCCCCAACCTGCACCCAGCTACGAAAGGTCACAGTGGGAGCACTGCCTCCCAAGATGAAGTCCCCTCCCCAGGGCAGGTTCTCGGCTCAGCAAGGGCCTTGGACAGCCCTCTCTGGGCGAAGCGTGGGAGCTACCCACCTGCCCTGCACCTGCTCTCCTCCAAGTCAATCCTCTGATCCAGAATTCCCTCTGTTGTGCTGCCAGGCTTTCTCCTGGAAACATTTCCATGTGACATTATTACTCCCTCTGCCCGAGTCTCACTGTAGTTCCTTGAACACATGCCTGGATTAAAACAAACCCCTCTAGGCCTTCCATTTTTCCATTTGCTTCTGTTTCACCACTGTGCAGATGCCAGGAATGGCCAGAATTTACCCAGTTTATTTGTTCTATTTTATTGACATTTGTGCTTGCAAATAAAACGTATTTGCATTAAAGATTGATTGCACAGTGCTAGATTAAAATCTAGCATTGATCTTGGAGCATCTCAATCCATTCTGATTAGATTATTTAATTTTTCACATAGTCCCCAGGCAATATGAGAAACTTTTTTTTTCCTTTCATTTGACTGAGATAATTCCTGTTTGATTTGTTTTTCCACTCTGGGCAGAAAACATACATATCTTCATTCAATTGTTCTCTTACGTCAGTAACACTGCAGTCAAGCACCAAACACAAGGTGAAGGTGCTTGTTAACATTTCCTTTACTTTCTATTTTTCCTGTTTTAAATTCCTTTAAAACCTGGAGTTTTAAATGATTTTGACCCAGTGCAGTTAATTTTCTGGACCTAAGAACTCGATTCAGAACTAGAAAGGGTCTCCGCCGCCCGGGCTTTCTCCCCCCTCACTATATGACCCACCTCCTACCTGTAATAGTCACCTGCCCTGCCACAATAGCCACATAAAACATCACTGTGTTCATATCAACACCCCATTCCAAACTCCTCATGCCTCCCTCTTGCCTTCAGAGTAAATGCCCTTGGCAGAGTGTTCACATTCTTCTGCCCTCCAGGTACAATTCACCTTTGTGGCTGCTTTATCTCGTCTGATCACTGTACTCCTGCCAAACAAGGGGTTCAGTATATTCTGAATATTCCTTGTGTTTTCCTTCCTCCATGTTTCAGTTCACACCATCCCTTTCACCTGAGGTCTGCTCCTTCTGCAGCCCCGACACTTCTTCATATTCTGCCCAGAGTGGCCTCTGGTCCATGACATATCCCCTCCCTGCTTCCCCTCAGCCTCGCTGGGAGTATGTCTTCTTCCTCTGTGTTCCCTCTGGACCCCTCTGTCTGTTTTGCACTCATGGTGTCCTCTCACATCCTCCTTGTTTGTCTGTGGAGCTCATCACCTCCTGAAAGGATCTTTGAGCAGTGCACTTGTCCTTCTGCAGGCCCTCCTCCCCAGCGCCACCCCCAGGGCCTTAGCAGGTGCAAGGTTCATCGCATATTCGAAGTGGACTAAATTGAGTGTTATCATCTTGGTTTCCAGTTCTTAGATCTTTGGGAATTCTGATCACAAAGTACCAAGCAGAGAGGGTAAAAAAGAAAGCAGACTCTGGAGTCAGAGAAGCCAGCTCTGCTGTTCACTAGCTTGTGGCTTGGGGCAAACCTCATCACGCTCAGGACAGTTTCCTTGTCGACACCCTGTGTTTTTGAGAGGAAGAATTCAACAAAATAGCAGACGTAGAGTTTTTAACACATGCTGCTTTTGGCAAATAGCAGCTCGTAACGTTAGAATCCGACTCTGTCCTTTGTTGTATTAGTTATCCCTCCAAGGCCTGTGGAATCCGTAGTCTGCCATCAGCGCCATACCTTTCATGTTTTCATTCGTGTCATTAATAAAGCATGTTAAGTAGGTTAAGGACGAGCAAGGAGTCAGGTGACACATTACTGGAGATTTCCCTCGAGGTTGACAGGCAATCCATTAGTCAACATCCTCTGTGTACTGGACTGTGCCATCATCCAGTGCGCATGTCAGCCTTTTCGTAAGACTCTTAAGTGTTTGACGACATGCCTACCGAATTCCGCATCTGTGATTCATGTGGCAGCCTGCAATCCTAAATCTGTCAGAAAAGGAAGGGAGAACTATTTTTCGTACCTGGTTCTTCGTGAACTCTTGCTGGCTCCTACTTGCCCCTACGGTTTTACTGCAGATCAACGCCAAACTTGGCAGTTTGTGATTTTCAGAATTTATCTTTTTCTCTGCTTTGAATCACGTGTATACTTTTTGTCCATATCCAACCTGCTACTTCTCTTCCTTTGCAATTTCTCAAAAATTAGTGGCGTTATTTCCACAGTCAAATCTACAAGTTTTTTCAGTACCTTTTTTCTCCTCATTCAGTAAGTATTCTTCTGAGCCTACATATGTGTCAGGCACTGTGCTTGGCCTTGAGGAGATAGGGATGAATAAGACAAAGGTCTTTCCAGGCTGCATGACTTTTGCATACCAAGTTTTGGGCCGAAAACTTGAGTTTTAAGAGATTTGGGCATGTGGGATGGAGATAGGAGTGGAGGGAATATTTTGCCTACTTGTAAATAATACTATACCATCAATCCAACTGAAGAAAGAGAAAGAAGAAGGTAACTCAGAGAGCCTTTCCAGGAACCACTGCTGAATGACAAGAGTGGAGGACCTTTAATAGTGTGAATTCTGTCAAGGCTACAGCACCTACTGTGTGCTAAAGGCTGTATTAGACACTGGAATACAAGGATGAACAAGCCCTCAAGATGACGCTGTGCTGGGAAATAGCAAGCAGGCATCACACCGCAATGTGATGCATGCTTCTTAAATTCTGGGTAGGATGAGGAGCATAAAGGAGGGGCACCTAATTCCCTTCGTGAAGCAATTAAGGGTCAAGGCTGGAGACCTGAAAAACAGGTACTATTAGCCAGGCCCAGAGGGACAGGAGATTAATCCAGGTTGAGGGAGTCTGCAGAGTGTTGTGCTGCCTTCAGGAAATGGTGGTGTTTGCACCAGGTGGGGATGCAGTGGCAGCTGAAGAGATTCTGAAGGGCTTGTAAATTATGCCAGGGAGTTTGGACTTGATCTTAAGGACATGGGATGCCATTAGAGGGTTTCAACAGGGAAGTCACCTAATGAGATTTATGCTCTGGAGCATTGTGGAAGATGGAGTGCTCAGGGCCATGCCGAGCAGCTGGGACACGGTGTGGGGCTGCTTCAGTTAATTCTGGGCGAGAAATGCTGATGGCCTGGTGTGGAGCCTTCCGGACGGGAAGAAGGAGACAGAGCGCAGAGTTACTAAACAGCTCTGAGCAGATGGCTTGCAGTTTATAGTTAAATATCAAAAACAAGAGCCATTTACGATCATGTTTTTCATACTTTAGTGTGTGTAAAAGATCACCTGGGGACAGTTTGTAAAAATGTGGTTTATGGGAATGATGTCAAGAAATTTCAGTCCGCAAGTGTATTCCCAGCAAATAGCCTAGATGCCTCAGATGCAGGTGTCTTCAGACCACACCATGAAAAACCCCTTCCTATTAGATGTTTTCAAATGGCAATACTTCTTTTAAGTGCATTCACATTATGTTCACTTTTCAAAGATTGAAGATTCAATCCTGTTATCTCTGTTGAAAATACGTGAATGGCTCAACCCCAAGGGTTAATATGCTAAAAAAAAAAAAAAGGAGCAGTCTCCTTGCTAGTGTGGTCTGTGTTCACTAATTATTTGCTCCCCGTAAGGGATGCAGAGCAGAGCAGAACAGTGATAATCTTGTTAAAACCTCTGCTGCTGCAGATTGCTTGTAAATGAATTTTCAAAGGTTTCAGTGTGCCCTTTGCAAGAGCAAGCAAGCAAACATTTATGGAGAAAACCGTATTTCCCCCAATTCTTGAAGTTCCTTGCAGGTGTGCATTCTTAGTGTTTAAGGCATATTTTGATGCATTTATTATTGAGATATTTCTCAAGCCAGTATGCCTGATTTCAAATCCCAGCTGCACCGTTTATGAGCTGTGTGACCACAAGCAAGTTACCTGTGCTTTCCTTCTCTCATCTGTAAAATGAGAATAAAACTACCTGTCTCATGGGCTTGCTGTGAGGATTAAATAAGAATACATGTAAACTACTTTGCACAGCATGTGAACTTAATAGGCCATTTCTGACCATTTCTGACAGAAGTCCAGTAGTCTATAAAAACCTTATGTCACCTGTATTAGAGGTTAGTCATATAATAAACACTTTGTCTTCTTATTTAAGTCATGGTACTTTAAAAACCAACACATTTATAGTACCCATATGCAAGAATTCTTAGAGCAGTGTAAGTGTTTAGCAATACATACCGAACACATGGATAAAAGTAGGCCAATCACAACAATGATGAGTATTTCTTGTGCACTTACAGTCTTTCCCAGTTGGTCCTTTAATTCTCACAGCAATCCCATCTGCGAGGCTTGCTCCATCCCTTCTTGGAGTGAGGAACTCAGGTGCGGAGAGATTAAGGGATTGCCTGCGGTCACGTTGTCATTAAAGAAAAAGATCCGATATTTGAACTCAGAAGCTACCAATGCCAGACCCTGTTCTTATCTACCGCTCAGAGATATGGTATTGTCAGTTATGTGAAGCATGGTTAGTAACACTCAGATGGATGCCAAGTAAATTAAGATATTGACTCATCCTGAATGTGAAATGTGTGAAAATGATTCCTGAAATGTGTGCGGTGGTGTTGTACAGCTCTGTTTCAAGTCACAGTCAAGCCCTGTGCT